>NC_061122.1:119682526-119703829 GCF_002878395.1 Capsicum annuum | reverse complement strand
TATATATATATATATATATATATATATATTGAAATAAGGATTTATAAATCGACCCCAATTTTAAGTACGGAGCGTAGGTCGATCAGTCTTATATCAAAATAAAAGTACTAGACCCCATGCAGTACAACTCCTTACTTTCAAGCTTATCAATACGCTTCGCACACCCTTTCTCCGCAATACTATTTTCCCCAAATACCATACTTGATTCAATTCATAATTCTCACAGGGCATTTGTAATCTTGGCTATTCAAATCTAACTAAGCCAAACTCTCTCTCCTCATTTTTAAGCTTAATTTGGAGTCACCAATTCCTCCACCTAACACCATAACATAGCACCATTCCGAATTATAAATTTACACACATCCATATTGTTACAATTCCTCATCTCACAGATAATTGTTATTACCACTCAATCAACTCCAATCCACTTAATACTCACCATTTTCAACCATCATATTCATATCAACAAGTCTTGAAGCTTAGGGAACTATTCATAGGCATATACGCAATTCAAATTATAGCAAGGCCAAGGATTGCAACTAATATCCTCAGACTGGAGATATATTCACAATACATGAGTGATATGCAAGATCAATTTACAAGAGCTTTTAGCTTAGACTTCTAAATCAACATAGACACCAAAACTTATCGATAATATAAACTTTAATCTCCGTCCATATATACACACATGATGTTCAGGCCTATCTTTATAATTACGTATACACTCCTAATCAACACCCATAAAACACCTTTTTCAAATTCTACAATCCTTTATTAAGACAACTTCCGGGCACTATTCTTAAGAAAACACTCACTAACTTTTCCAATTAACTAAGCCATGCACAAGACTTCACTTCAACAATTCCCCACCTACAAACCTAGATAAACCATCACACAACCACTTTCAGAAACACAACACGAAATGCTTCAAATAACCATGACATCCATCAAAAGCCTAGCCTCAAGCTTACTCCACAATTTCCACCTTAGCTAAAATGAACATGACACAATCTTTATCAACAAAAACCCGCTCACTCTCTCCTATCGTCACCACTGTTTATCCATACTCCCTCAAAAAATGAAAAGTCATGAAAGGGTAGAATATGAAGGGATATTGTGTATGACTTGGTGCGGTTATTGACGCCAGAGAACTAGGGCATCAAATGCATGAATTCAACCAGAATCAAGATTAAAGATTAAGGACACTCAAGACATAAATTGAATCTTATTGGTCGCTAAGGGTGTTACTGGTGGACTGAACTTGAACATACAATAAAACTTAAGCACATGCATTATGAACCGTGCAATTTGAGTTTGGAGTTTATAGCTTATGGAATGTCGATTTTGCCTGCTAGAAAAATTGGGACTCCATATTTTGATAGTTGGGAGAATACATGATTTCCCATGATATGCATGAACATGTATTATGATCGGGGGAATGAAACATAAGGCATGAGAAAATATCAAAGTCATTGAAAAAGATGGGGTAAAATAGGATCAACACCACTCCTTCTCATCATCAACTTGCAACCCACTGATACACCTACCTGAATCCCACAATCTTAACTTAGTTAATTTTTTTTCTACTATCTCCCCCTTAGACTTAAGACAACACTCCGAGTCAATGAATCACCATACAAACTCAGGTCCATGACATTCACTTTACTCCAGGGTCCCCGAATATACCCATACACAAAATCCATAACTTAACCCGCATAACTACACCCGCGATCGCAAAACCCAATCCTAAAATAATTCTCAAATACCCACCAACTTAGATAACTTTAAAAGTTATCATACAACAATTCATGCACTCCGCAGCTTAGACTCTAGCACTTACCATGGATACATCAAACCTTCGCTAAACCATACTAAATTCTTCATGCTTTACTAACATCACATATCAAGCTAACACCCTCATCAACCTCTAATACCCAAGTTAACTCACAATTACATCGTATACGACATATTATCATTCATACTTACCCGATCAAGGATAACACTCACCGCTTAACATTTAATAACTTAAAAAAAAATCCCCATAACACCTTAAGCATACTACTAACTCAACACACAATATCACACTTGATCACAAGCAAATAGACTTAAGCTCCCGTACATACGGTTCAAACCTACTAAATCTCCTCCCTATCACTAACGTCGTAGCAATTCAATCATTAAATTCATTTTTCTCATCACCCACTATACAAAGTTAACAACTTACTCTGGCTATGATTAACAACAATCTCAACAACCATTTTCATCTATCAAATACCCCAAACATACTAGTCCACCAAAACCTCATAACGACAATAACCATCCACAATTCCATGGCCTATGCCATAATAATTTATTAACACTGCCTTCCACCACGTTTCCAACCCCTCGGTTCCAACCAATGCAAGAACAACAGAGTAAATAGCCAGCTGCTAGTGAATCAAAATAGGCCTCACACGACTTCACTAGACTTTGGTTTTGTATTTTGAAAAAGGAAATAAATATCAAAACAATTATGCTAGTGAATTGAAATAAGCCCCGCACGGCTTCACTAGACTTCAAGTTTTCATCAAAAGATGATCAGAAAATATTTTCAAGAAATAAAAGCCTAGTACACCATAATCAAGGATCTGAGAATATGTGTCTCGCTTTACCTCAATTGAACGACTCAAGAGGGATGAGGGTACATCTTGAAAGCTATGGAACCTTTGCTAGTAAGCCCAGGAATATAATCAAGAGAGGAAATTGGAACTAGTTAATCACCCTGTCTCAACATTAGTACACGGATAAGGAAAATATGAAATCACAACATGAATTCTAGGGAGAAATCCAAAAACACTTCCGACATAGGCTTAATGCACAACCGTCAAGAACGTACATATGACACACATCAATTTTTCAGAACTCAAGAGCACTAATGAAATCATTTTTTTTCAAGCTCACTTACAAGCCCGTAATATCAGAGGAGATTACTAAGAAAGCACCATCTATAAGGATTTACGCTTGACTATATCCGGTATTTTAGAACAAGGAGAAATGGCCCAATTTTTGAAAGAATGAACCCGTATGAATTTCTTAAGGAACCTTTCCATAGCATGATCTATGACTTGAAAGAAAGGGAACATTTTCCTAAATACATCGTAGCCTCTCGAATAAAAGTACAGACGTCTCCGTACTGGTCCGCAAGACTCTACTAGACACGGCTTCATAGACACCCTAGGACAATTGAACTATGTGCTCTGATACCAAGCTTGTAACGCCCCAAAATCGAATCCCGAGATGTCACACGGTGCTTAAGGTCACAAGTGACCCCAAGCTAAACCTTCATCTAGCATAACCCAAAGCAACTGAATAAAATACAAAAAATAGAAGGAATAATGCGGAAGCAACCCATAAATTAGTCTAACCAACATAAAAGTAAATTTACACGGTCACAATTCTGCTCATATATATACAAATCTGAAACTGAATACACTGACTACTAGTGACTATCTATGAAGCCTCTACTAGCATTGACCAAAGATAGATGGGTCATGACTCCCAACTACCCCTACTCAATATGACTGAATACAGAAACTTCAATACACCTTAAATCTAAACAACTCAAGTCCCTGAATCAAAAGGACTAATCACCTGCCGATCGAGAGCTGCGACCCAGCTGAACATGATATGTGCGCTACAGCTTGTACCTATATTTTGATAAGAATGTAGCCCATGGAAATATGTGGGTCGGCACTTTGAAATGTACTGAGTATGTGGGGGTGCATGCAACAATATAAATAGTATAATCAATTTCATGAAAACATGCATACGGACAATGATGACTCACTTGGCTTGAGTTATATCAAATCATACTTTTTGTAATTTCATAATAAATAGTTCATATGATAAAATCTCGTAATCCACATAAATAATTATAAATCATAAATGATGATAAATCATCCTAAATCATCTTAAATTATCATATCATCAGAAATCATCATAGGTAATTATAAATGACGATAAAACATCATAAACATCTCAACTCTTTGACTCAAATCTTGGAGTGACTCGGTAATTCAAGAAACTTAATCTTATGGACACAGGAGTTTCTTATAACCGACAACCCCATGTGAGCTATGTGGAATACCAACGTTTGAAACCCCCGTTGGCGGAAGCGTCATACTCTTTGCTAGGGAGTACGACCTTAAAACTGCAATAATCACAATCGAGCTCTCTGGCTAATAATATCATCATCAAACAACCCTACAGTGGCACATAGGTTTGGGGAAATACCAAATTTTCCTCTCTGTGCTAAGTACTACTCCCCGACAAGCTCAGAACGTGTTAGGAAATCCACCACAACATCACAAAGGTCTATCATAAAGACCAAATCAAATCTCTTTCTCATTTATCAAATCATATCAATTTGTGGATTCCTAACTCAGCATATTTTAGCTCAAAACATTTTAATCTTCCTCAATATCAACAAGGTATCAATGCATTGAACCATAACTGACTCTACATTTGGACAAGGATATGAAGAATCAATACACAATATTTTCAACAATTTAACTCATCAAAACCATCCAAAAAATACCAACACTCATTGAAACTTCGATATCAATATACCCAATAACTCAAATCGTCATAAGGAAGCTCAAAATTTGACACATGGCTCGAAAATACTTGGAAATACCACTAATTCATTCTTGAACTTAAAACGTGGATACATGTTCAAAATATATCAATTTTTGGTAGAAACACCAAGAATCCCAATATTAAATCTCAATTCATAGAATGAAAATAGTTAAATACTCATGTGATTCAAAACTTACAATTCAAATCTTTGTAAGTTCATAATCGAATTATTTAGACATAATTCAACTTACAAAACCATATGAATCCATTAAATAATCATAATTAGCAAGCTTGAACAATTTAGATATATACATAATCAAAGTCTCATGGTAGGATATCTTGGAAATAAATTCATTTGCCAAACTCATAATAATCCATAATGAAAAATAAAGATACGGGCATAAGAATGGAAGAATTATTCTTGTTCAAAGCCCCACATACCTAAAAATGGAAGATGAATATGAACTTCTGACTCTGGAACTTTATTCACGAAAATAAAGGGTGATTCTCAAAGCCCTTAACATGATCAACTCGAATTCCAAATCAATTTGAAATTTCTACGGTTCAATCAAGAGACATAGAAGGATGAAATTTGGAGTAGTAGGGTTGGGGTTTGAGCCTTAGGAAATTTTGGAGAAAAATGATCTATTGAATGCTCTTAATAGACTTAATTCCATGGTTTACCTAGATGGATTGAAGTGGAAATGACCAAAATACCCTTAAAAATTAAATAATGTCAAATCTGTCCTTTGGTGGACTACTTTGATAGGCTAAAATAGATCGACCATAACTTTTTGCTCCAATGGACAAATTAGATGGAACTAATTTCATTGGAAAGAGGACTCTCAGAGATTTCTGTTAATATATAGTAGCTCACCCAGATCATTATGTATAAGGAGTTATGATTATTTGAAATTGACCCTAAAATTCGCCTGGCCTTAGTATTTTTTCCTGCACATTTATTGTTCACCACTATTCATGGTTAGATCGGAATGATCATAACTCATCACTCAAGTGTCTGTTTTGGACGATCCATATATAGTTGGAAAGCTTATTCGATGATCTACGCGATGACGGGTAGCATATCCAGAAGTTCCATACAAAAAAATTATTAATCACAATAAAGAACAAAATTCAACATATTTTCATTCGAGATCTTAACGGACTCTTGGAAAGATAAAAAGGCTTTAACAACTCGACACATTTGGGAGCGAAATATTTAACGGGAAAACTCGGGGTATCACATACCTCTAGGCTCCTTTCACTTGTAGTAACTCTACTACAAGCTAATCTTGGTAACTCTACCAAGGACACTCTCTACTGATTAATTCTAATCAGCAACAAGCTTAGGTAACTCTACTCGAGAAGCTCTCTCAATAAGAATACACTACTCTTATAACTTGAGTAGTTCATTTACAAATCAGCACTCAAGAACAGTTTTAATTCAAGCTCACATAAAAAACTAAGAAATTGAGCAGTTTTGTAACTGAGGTTTTGTTGCCTGACTTCACTCTTTTTTAATTGCAAAAACAAGTTAATGAAGAGACGTCTCTTCTCTTTTATAGTTGAGTGATGATTAGGGCTGAAAGATTATTGGAGAAGCTGTCCAAGTCAGTACAAAATAGCACTAGCAAGTTTGTTACACAAGAGGACAAAAATAAAAAAGGCAAACAAGATTACATTTATGCAATTTTAATACTCAAATTAATGTCAAACCGCAATGAGAACTCGCAAATCAATCAGTTCAATGTTACTTTGTAAACAGCTTATGATCCTTCAGCCTCAAGTAATAGCTCACTTTAAGGATGATATAATAACAGTATGACAATGTCATTGGTTCACTCAAGAAATATCAATAATCAACGGTCTGTAAAGGAACCTAAAATACATATAACAAAATATAACATCAATTTACTCATGAAACTGTCGCACTCTTCAAAGTGTGCATACATGTTATGAGTCTTATGGTTTCCAACTAGCCTGACTTGCCAGGGACAAGCTCAATCCATGTACCAAATATACTAGACAACTGGTGTCTTGCTACCCTTATCGGAAAACAAGTATCATGCCTCCTTATACCACCTCAAATTCACCCATTCAATCACAACTAATATTTATAAAATCATCTTATAACATTTGCATATCAACGATGTCCTTTTATCAATAACATTATAATTTATAAATTCCCTCACTCTATTAAAGATTTAACAAGCTCGTTATTTATTAGCATGTGTTGCAACTAAACAAATAAATAATTAATATAATATGCACGCATACAATCAAATTAAGACTTAACTCAAATTCAACCATGACTTAAAAAATGTTTCAAGGATAGTGTAACGCTTTGAAAGTACCCCCTCCCCTGGATGTCACACGGTGCTTAAGACTACGAATAGCCCAAAGCTAAAACATGATATATGTTTATATTGAAACTCAGATGACAAGTAATATAACATATATAGAAACTGAAGGTAAATAATTCCATAGATTGATGTAAGTCTTTAACTAGGAAACCTTAAACAAACTCTTTGAGCTTAAAACATACACAGTCTAACAAGCCTCTACTGCAAAGTAGAGAGCTACTGGATAGACCCCAACTGACCCAAACATAAATGGAAATAAAATAACTGAAGTACTTTTATCAATGTATGAGTATGATAAGTTGGTTCCTTGGACTATGATGAATCACCAAAGTCGGATGCACGTAATGATGCCCTTAGTCAATTGTGCTACTGGAAGCGAGCACCAGAACCTACATTATAAGACAATGTAGCACATATATATATATATGGGTCAGTACCTCTAGAATGAACTGAGTATGTATGAGTGAATGCATAAGTACAACAAGAACTGAATATATATGCAAACTTTCAAATGATGCATGCTAAGCGTAAATGACTCACGTTGGATTTGAGTAAATCTAAAGACTACAAGATCATAAAACATGTATAATGAATCATAAGAATTAACTTAGTGAGTCATAACACTTAGTTTCTAAAATCTTCACTTTCATTCTTTCTTATGGGAGATTCTTCTAACTAACATAAACCATGTGAGCTATCATGGAGTCCAACGTCTAACCCATGTTGGGGATACTTGTTCTACCCTTTCCCTCAAAATAGAACCTTAACTTAAGTTCTCACTATACTTTATACATATTGATAAAAAGCTTAACCTATGGTGGCTTGTAGTTTCCATGAATTTAGGATGTGCTCATCTGCATTTCCTTCTCAGTGCTAAATACTACTCCTAGAATACATATATGCTCATACTTAAGAAATTCACCTTAAAATATCATAAGGGTTTATAGACTAGAAACCAGTTATGGTTTTCTTTACTTTAAATCATAATCAAGATGAACACTTGTGGATTTCATGTCTTACCTTTAGATCAGAATATCAAACTTTCATGAATCATGCTATAATGCATATGAATGGAACTTTATGAGGTTTAAATTTTGTTATAAACTTAATGCTTCTTCTTAAATTTTGAAACTATTACTTTCTTTAATAACACTTATGAAATATTAGGCTCAATACCCATATAGAAATATTTCATCAGAATCCCAAATCAAAGTAATAAAATTCAAAACACAATAACAAATCTTAAAGTTCAAAACATTAATTGATGTAATCTTATTGCATCTCTAGCCTTAATATTACAAGATAGTGATATGCTTAAATATATGAGAATTCAAGGGATGCACCCTAGTATCAAAAAGTAAATTAAATCTTAAAATCATTCTTTTTAGACACAAGGATGGAAGATTAACCTTGTTCAAAAACCCTATATACCTAGAATTGCTTGACTTGTGAAGAGAGCTTGAACTTTGAGACTTGGAAGATGACTTGGTTAGTGAAAACCCTAATCTTGATGATCTTGAAGATGCGAGGAGAAAAGTGTTGGTAATTGACTGAAAGTGGAGGAAAATAATGCTTATTTTTAGGTTATAAGTCGTGGGTTGGGAGTTAATAAAAGGGAAAAGACCAAAAGTCCCTTTAACTGAACACTACAAAAATTGATTGTCAATTTTCATGAGTCAACCATACGACTCGTATGGTGAAGGTACGAGTTAGCCTCATGACTTGTAAGCTTGGAAGGATCAAGATGGTATACACTGGTCAATATACGAGTCTAAACCTATGACTAATAATATCATAGTACTACTTGTAGCCTCCCACTCGTAACTTGAACATAAACTTAAAGAACCTAGGTTGTTACCCTTATGACTCAACTTCATATTACTCGTACCATACTCTTAACGATTTCTAGGGTCAACTCGTATCTACAATAGACGACAACTACTCTACACTACCATAGGTATGACTCATTATATACGACTCATATGTTGTATGTATGACTCAAGGGAATGAGTCATATGATGGACAGTGTCTTTTAGACATGGGGTATTACAATATCTCCCCCTTGGAAATATTTGTCGTCGAATATATTTGGAAACATTTGTCCTCAAATATATTACTCATCTATAATTTAGAAAATAATCAACATCTCTACACCTAACTTATAGCCAAACTTATATCTACTACAAGGATCCAATTACTCACCACATAAGATATGACTTAAGAATACTTAAACAGACTTAAAGAGAAAGAGTTTTGGCTGAAAATAACTATTTACCTTTGGGATAAACTGAGTTTGAAGAAAAGAGATGAGAATACTTGGTCATCATGTCTGCTTCAGCCTCCTAAGTGTCCCCTTCAACCAATTGATTTCTCCAAAGAACCTTCACTAAATCTACTTCTTTATTCCTTAGCTTTCAGACCTTCCTATCAAGAATCTCCATAGGAATCTCCTCACACAACAAGTTATCTTTGACCCCAATACTCTCTAGGGGAACTTCTGAGGGCGGATCTCCAATGCACTTCCTGAGTATTGAAACATGGAACAATAGGTGAATCATAGCTAACTCTGATGGAAGGTCCGATTCGTAAGTAACCTATCCTATACACTTCACTACCTCATTATTCCCTCATAAGGACACTCTAAAGAATACCTAATCCCTAACTTTAAAATTGAGCTCTCTCCTTCTTACATCTTCATAAGACTTCTGGCGACTATGAGCAGTCTTCAATCTTTAATGAATCAACTGAACCTTTGCCATAGCTTTAAGAACAGAGTCCGGCCCAGTCTAAGCTACTTCACCCACCTCAAACCACCCTATTGGTGATATGCATCTATACTCATACAATTCTTCAAATGGAACTATCTGAATGCTAGCATGATAACTATTATTATAGGCGAACCTGATCAAAGGAAAGTGGTTATCCCAACTTTCTTTAAAGTCTAAAACACATGCCTTCAGCATGTCTTCTAATGTCAGAATAATATGTTCAACCTGACCATCAGTCTGCGGATAAAAAGAAGCTAAGCTTAACCTTTGTACTAAGGCCCTTCTAAAAAGACTGCCAAAAATGGAAAAAGGTATCCCATGAAGCCATATCAACTCATAAATATACATATTGGCATAATCTACCACGGTGTCTGAAGTCTTGACTGTTACAAAATGAGTCAATTCAGTCATTCGATCTACTATGACCCAAATTGAATCATGCTGAAGTCTTGTACGAGGCAACCCTATGATGAAATCAATATTCACTACTTCCCACTACCAAGTAGGGATATTGATCTCCTGTAGCGTACCATTCGGTCTCTGGTGTTCAACTTTAACCAGCTGGCAATTGGGACACTTGGCCACAAACTCTTCTATGTCCTTCTTAATACCATTCCATCAATAAATTTCCCATAAGTCATGGTATATCTTAGTATCACCCGGATGAATGAAATACCTCACACCATGAGCCTCATCTAGTATCGTCTCCCTCTACCCATCTACATTTGGAACACAAAGTCTACCTTGATAGAGAAGTACACCATCTCTCCATTGGGAGAAAACCTCAACCTTCTATTGCTAGACTGCTTCCAATATTTGGCTAAGTATGAAATCATTTTGATGTTTCTCCTTCACTTCAACTAAAAAAGATGATTCTGAATAATTCTGAACTACTACTCCCCCATTATTATTGTCGAGCAAACATCCTCCCAAACGATCCAAACTATGTACTTCTTTAGCCAACTTCTATTTTTTCTTCTTCACTGAGACACGCTACCCATAGACAACCTACTTAGTGTGTCTGCCACCACGTTAGTAATAAGACCCGAACCAGGGCCTTGTCATAATGGCCATCCCAAGTCCAACCAAGACAGGGGACCACCCCCGTTGCCCAACCCAACCTCCAACATATACCCTGAGTTTGATGAATTCTAAACATATAACACGATAGCATTGATTTCAATTCCAGACTCTAGAAAAGGTCTATAATCGTGACAAACCCAAACAAGTCCAACCAACAACTATAACCAAAGCAATCTAAAAATTGACTTTCTGACCATAACATAACATAGAAGGATGAAACAATCATAAATTCAGTCAAACGGTATCAGCCCCAACACCAATGCCAATACTAAGGCAAACACCAATATTGAAACCGCCCATTCCAACCTGTAGTAGTTCCATAAAGCCTCTAACCAAAGAAAAACTAATATTTTGTTGGGACATGCCCCTAACAATAGCCAAAACCAGTATCCATAATATAACAAAAGTATTAAAAGATACCCATGGTATGAAATAGAGACTTCCAAAGTATGGAAGATAACCATTTCATGATTTCAATCCAATAGCTGATCCCAAATTTGATCACTAAGCAGGAGGAGTAGAATGGTCGGTTCTTGCATCGCGTGGAGATACAGGTGGCCAAAGATGGGTTAGCGGGTGAATGCTAGCAAGTAATCATGATAAGGATAAAATAATGCCAACCTTTAAAACTAAATAAACAACCATGTGCACACATATCCATACATATATACATATATAAACCATGTTGGGAAAGAAAACTGGGTTTAGCAAGCATTTAAATCATTAACATGGGTATGTGAAGCTTAAATATCCTAGAACCACTATGGGATATATGGGTCCAATGTAACCCCCTGAACGAGCCCCCTGATGCATGTAACCGCACCAATCGAAGATACAATAGGAGTAAGGGATTCCCAAGTACCCTTCTCTCTCCATGATACATATATACCAGTGTAACTTAGGGGATTCCCATATACCCCATATGGTCATCATAACCAATCCTCATGTCGTCAAACATGAGTTTACATTGTCCATCCATTGAAATCACACCTTTACGATTAGATATCACACCCCGCCATTATTGCCTAATTAAAACCATTACTATAAAACTAAGACCACCATTCCATTTTTTATTAAACAATGCAATAAGTTATGGTATCGTCATACTGACTATAGCTTGTAAGAAATGTCCTTAGCAAACCTTTAAAGATGAAAAGGATTTCCATGTACCCGTAGATTACATTATTTAGTTACTTGGGGGTTTCACATGTACCCCAAAAGTATGTTTATTATTATGTTCGCATTGGGGATCCCTTTGTAACCCACAAGGATGCTTAATTAGACCGTAACCATGACCAGCAAGACCTTACTATTTAACCAATCCAAACAATTTATACCATTTAGGGTTCCATTACCAAGTTACATCATGCAATAGTTCCATTAAAAGTTTACAATATAGTAAAAGCATTCTCATAGGCATTTTATCAAACATGTTGAGGGCATAGTGTTTCCAAATCCAAAAGCAAGTACCAATTAACTATTCCCATGCGACCAAGTATTCAAACCATCATTATAATATGAAAACCATAAGTAAAAGACATGGGAAAACCATTACCAACCATTATAAACAAAAAAAACAATATATATTTGAAAACCCAAAACCATACAATAATTGAACCATGAAAATCATTCATAAATCATGCCTTTAGTAAGAACTAACAATGTGGAGAAGTATCTTGCCTTAAATTATGAAGAAGAAGAAGAGAAACCACCCTTACAAGTCACAATTTGATCCTCTGGATGAAACCCTGGCCTTCTTTTACCCAAGAGCCTTAAAGAGAATTTGAGAGAGTTTCTAAGTGTTTAAGAATAGAATAATTGGGTAAATAATGTCCCAAGAGTGATATAAGTTGTGGGGTCCCAGGGAGTTATAAGGGAAAATCTCTAGATTACCCCTAACTTATACTACATTAAATCTCCGGAGAGGGTATAACTCCACCATACCATCCTTACCTAGGGTACGAGTGGTACCCTAACTCGTACACAGGACCCCTCCTAGGACCTCTATATTGAACAACAGATGACCTCTCATGCCCAAGTCATACCCTAAGGTACTAGTAGTACCCTATAATTCATACCCCAGACAAATATGATCAGGGACACACTGATAACCATACGAGTTATGACCATACGACTCATTCCCTAATAGACAACTAGTATGTTGTCCACTCATACCTTGGACAGAAACCTCTCCCAACCACATCTTTTAAGGTATGACTGGGATCCCCTAAATCGTATCAAAACATATAACTAGTACCTTTAGTCATATGATATCTTTGGAAATTTCTATGGATCAAAAACCCAGGGGGTTTCAGTCTCCCCCACTAAGATCATTCCCTAAATGAACGGACAAGGTACTACAAGCTCAATTTACACCCGAATATAAGCAATCCAACCTTTAACTAAGTTAGAAAACAAATATGAAGGAAAATCAACCTTTCTTTAACCAAGTTAGGAAACAAAGATGTAATCAAGAACACATACCTTCCGCATGAATATCTGGAGCCGAAAACAAGTGCGGAGACATGGACTTCATGTCTTATTCTGCTTCCCAAGTAGCCTCTTCCACCTTATGGTTCCACCATAAAACCTTAATCGATGCCACATCCTTGGTCCACAATCGATAAAACTTTCGATCCAAGATCTCAATCAGGATATCTTCATAATATAGAAAATTTGAGATACCTAAATCTTCTAAAGGAAAAACTGATGAAGGATCACCTACTCACTTTCTCAATATAGAGACATGGATATTGGTTAAATGGAGCTCAAACTAGAGGTTAACTTCAATTCATAAGCAACATTACCAACCCTGTTCAAAACTACATAAGGACCAACATACCAGGGACTGATCTTCCCTTTTTACCAAACCTCATTACTCCCTTCATGGGAGATACCTTTGGGAACACTCTATCCCTAACATAAAACTCTAAGTCTCTAGGCCTTACATTCGCATAGGACTTTTGGCAACTCTGGGAATCCTTAAGCCTATCCCAAATCACCTTCACCTTTTCCATAGCCTAATAAACCAAGTCCAGACTGAACTATCCATCTCACCAACCTCGAACCACCCAATAGGAGATCTACACCTCCTACCATACAATGCCTCAAATAGGGCCATTCTAATACTAGAATGATAACTATTATTGTAAGCAAACTCTACAAGAGGTATATGCTCAAACGAACTACCACCATAGTCAATCACACACACACGAAGCATATCTTTCAATGTCTGAATAGTCCTTTCTACTTGTCCATCTATCTGCAGGTGAAAAACAGTACTCAAACTAATCTTAGTACCTAACCCCTTCTGAAATAACCACCAAAAGTTAGATGAAAACTATGTATCATAATTGGATATAATCAAAATATATACTCCATGAAGCTTCACAATCTCATAAAGATACAACCTCACATAATCCTCAGCTAAAAAGTTAGTCCTCATTGGCAAGAAGTGAGTCGACTTTATCATCCTATCCACAATGACCCAAACCAAATCAAATTGGTTCTGAGACCGAGGAAGATCAGTAACAGCATCTATATTGACCACTTCACATTACTATTCCAGCAGTTCAATCTCCTAATATAAACCCCCAGACCTCATGTGCTCAACTTTTATTTGTTGACACACTAAATACTTGGCCACAAAATTATCCATATCCTTCTTCATACTATTCAACCAATATATCTATTTAAGATCATGATACATTTTCATCAAACCAGGATGAACAGTGTAACGTGATTCATGCGCCTCAGCTAATATCCTTTTAAGAAAACCATTGATGTTAAGAACACATAACCGCACTTGGTACCGCAAGGTATCATCAACATTGATCTCAAATACCATTACCTTTTACCTACCTATATTACTCTATATTTTCATCAAGATAGGATCTAGCATTTTATTCTTCTTAATCTTTGCACCAAGGGATAACTTAACCACTTCCTGTACGAACACACCACTATTTTTAAAATCCAAAAAGAAAATTCCAAGATTAATGAAGCGGTGAATAGCCTTTACCAACTCCCACTTCTCCTTCCTCACATGAGTTAAACTCACCATGGACAACCTGCTAAGATCATCAACAACCATATTAGCTTTACCTGGGTGGTAGTGAAGAGGTTAAGCTCCTTCTAAGTAAATACATACTACAGACTCTTTTGATCCGAGAAGATATCTACATGCACTCCATAAAAATAGTGTTGCTAAATCTTCAATGCAAACACTACTGCAAAAAGCTCCAAATCATCAGTAGGATAATTCCTCATATGCACCTTCAACTACCTGAAAGCATAGGATATCACCTTTCCATGTTGCATTAAAACACAACCAAGTCCCATCCATGATGCATCACAATAAACCATAAACCCCTCATTGCCTTCAGGCAAAGTCAAAATTAGAGACGAAGTTTGCTTATTCTTCAGCTTCTCAAAACTTCCCTCATAGTCATCGGACCACAGAAATTTCACTTTTTTCTGAATCAACCTAGTCAAAGGGGCAACTATAGAAAAAAAGCTCTCCACAAACCTCATGTAATACCCTGCCTAAACTAAAAAGCTCTAAATATCGATTGGAGTCATGGGTCTAGGCCACTTATTAACCACTGCAACCTTTTGTAGATCCACCATGATCCCCTCACTAGAAATAATATGACCTAGAAAAGTGATCAAGTTCAACCCAAATTCATATTTTAAGAATTTGGCATACAACTATTGCTCTATTAAGGTCTGCAACACCCTATGCTGGTGATTAGTATGATCCATCTCACTCTTAGAATATACCAAGATATTATCAATAAACACACCGACAAAAAGATCTAGAAATTGATAAAAGATCATGTTCATCAAATCCATGAATGACGTTGGGGCATTAGTCAAACTAAATGGCATAACCAAAAACTCAAAGTGCACATACAGGGTACAAAAAGTTGTCTTAAGGATATCCACCACCCTAATTTTAAGCCTATGATACCCAGATCTAAGATAAATCTTAGAGAAGAACTTAGCACCTTGCAACTAATCAAATAAGTCATCTATCCTCGAAATAGGATACTTATTCTTAACTATCACCATATTCAACTTTCTATAGTCAATGCATATCCAAATAGAACCATTATTTTTATGCACGAATAATACAGGTGCACCCATAGGGATACACTAGGATAGGTGAAACCTTTATCTAAGAGATCCTTAAGTCGCTCCTTAAGCTCCTTCAACTCAATTGAAGCAATCCTATAAGGAGGAATAGATATTGGATGAGTGTCAGAACCTAGTCAATACCAAACCCAATCTTTCTATTAGTAGAAACACCAGGGAGATCATACGAAAAGACCTTAGGAAACTCATTTACCACTGAAACTGAAAGCAAGGAAGGACCTTTCGAGTAAGAATCTTTAATCCAGATAAGTGATAGAGACACCTTTTTTAGATTAACCTCTTAGTCCTAAGATGCGATATAAACTTCTCCTTAAGAGCTAAGGAACCACCCTCTCATTCAATAACTAATTCATCGAGGAACTTAAACACAACCCTATGAGTCCAATAATATAAGGATGCGTAGCACTAATGTAACCAATCCATACCTAGAATAACCTCAAAATCTACCATATCCTATTCAAATAAATCCAACAAGGTTTCTCTACTACCAACAGATACCACACACCCCTATAGACTTTTAGCAATAACAGAGTCACTTATCGAGGTAGAAATAAAAAAAAGATCTAAAAAAACCTTGGGATTAAAACAAAACACACAGCCATATATGGGTTCATATAAGAAAGAGTAGACCCCAAATCAAGCAAGTAATACACATCATGAGAAAAGAGTTGTAATGTACTAGTCATGATATCATGCAATGCCTCTAACTCTTATCAGGTAGTAAGATCATATAACTGATTCTGATATGTGCTGGTACCTAAAGTAGAAATAGATGCAGAAATAGCACCCTTCGATGCAGGATCAGATAAAGATATAACCAAAACCTTATTTGCTCCTAAAGAAAACTTACCAATTGGGTAATTTCTAAGCATATGGCCTAGTTGACCACATCTAAAGCACCTATCGCTCCCCTTATCACAAAAACTTCTATGCAATCAACCATAGAACCTACAAGGAAGACATGATAAAGATGACTGTGCCTCACTAGCTTGAGATTGGGCACCCTGTGGACACTAGTTTTTTGTTTTTTTTGCATAGAGGCTTTGTTGGATTACTGTAGACTTGGGTGGTGATGTTGGTTGGTCATTTTGGGTCAAATTATTTATTATTGGTTATAGACATATCTTAAATTTCACTGAGCTTACTTATGCTATCTTATTAAATGTTTGGAATTTAGTCATTGTAGGGAAGTGTGTGGTGTTTTGGCTAGGTATAGGTGGTGGTCTCCTGCCATGGATCTGGAAATGGTGGTCAAGGCTCAGTAAAATATCTCTAATAAGCTCGTCCCTGACAACCGATGGTTGGGTACGTAACTCAGCTTCTTCTTGAACCTAAATCATACCTCGTACATAGATTATGATTGCAGCTTTATAAAATTATAGATCTCATCCTTAAGCTGTAATATCCTGGATAAAGGAGAGAACTTATTCAAGATTTTTTTGTGAAACTTCTTCCATGCAATGATAGATCTTCTTGGTAGATTACCTAACCGTTAAGATACACCTCTTGTAAGTGAGAATGGGAAAAGCCTCAATCTAAGTACTTCCTAATTTACCCCTAGATTTGTTTACAAATTACAGCTCCCGATAAAATTGGCAAGGTGTAGGTGTATATTATTTATAGGCAGACTTGCAAACACACCCATCATATTTAAGAGCTAGATCATTGCGTTTGTTATGTCGAACTTGATGCTTGGGGTAAAATAGGAGAAACTATGGCTCCAGTCTCTATCGGCTCAACATATCCCAAGTTTTCTTCATCATCTATATATGGATACACATACTAACATTTTGGGATTACTTGAACACCGACACCTCTAGATCTATTCTTATTTCCATTGAGTTCTTCTCATTGGTCTACTACTTGTCTCTACTCAGCTAGCTCTACCTCTCTAACTACCTACTGAGCTTTTTCAGTTGCCCTTCTCTCGGATTTATCTTAAGCTAACAGCACACTAATTTGTTGATCAACAATATTCTATACTCCTTCAAGAGGAAAAAGAGGTAATACATCATGAACCTCTTCAAGAATTTTATTTTTTTTCTGCTCTGACATCCTACTAGGGTTTTGTAGGATCCTCTCTAGATTAGGATTTAGTGGGAGTAAAGGATTGACTCTACTCTATGTGCTAGGCATACACCGATGTATGCCCATCTAAGAACAAAAAGAAAAACCAAAAAACTAAAATAAATTCAAATCATAAATCAACACCGTGTTCTTCTACAGTGGCGCCAAAATTTTGATGATGTCTAAACTATACCTTCTTTCAGAAAATGAAATGGTCACTGTTAAAATATAGAAACCCAACTAAGGTTGGGGTTAAATCCTAAGGAAATACATTGAATTATGGATCTCAGTAGTTGTTGCTAGTAGGCTAAACAAGACAAATATATAGGGGGTTTTGTGCAGTAATCTCGAGCAAGAAACTATATCATATTTGGTTGTAATCAGTCGTAGGTGAACACTAGGATTATGTTCACCTTATCTTCTCAACTCTGTAGTCTTATTGTGCTTTGTTGAACCAAACTAATACTTTGTATGCAGAATCGATAAGTTATGTACCCTCTACAGTCTTTTGGACAAGCAGAAGGATTTTACACTTTACCTTTTGAGTCTCAACATGTCACCTTACTAACCCTTATCTTGATCCCAGTTAACTATTACCTTTTGATTCCTACTAGTTAGATAAAATCTAAATATCTTACAGATAAAACCTAGAAGCATGGATCGATAGTTAAACTCTAAATTACTGTTGTCTTTATCTTTTACTAGTCACTACTCCTCTTTTGGAGTCGGAAGCAATATCTTGGCAGGATTCTAAAGTGTGAACTCATTAAAAAAACTATTATAATAAAGATAAAGCGATGCATGCATAGGTATCGCTTTAGAACAACAACAGTACTTCCCCTACTTTGTCAATCTGCCAGGTTTCAATGACCCTAGCTATGGGTTTTTAGCTGTACATGCTTGTGAAGAAATCAATAACATTCATAATATAAAATCACAATGAAAAGAAGTATTAAAACCCACAATTGTAATATAATTAATCAACTATAGTCAATACATGAGAATTCAAGGATCAAAATCAGATTTTGAAATCATAATATATTTTTGAGTCTCAAAAGTGTGTAACTCCTACTGAAAAATACAAAAAGGGTTTCTATAGTACATGAGGAAAACCCTAAAATGAAATCCTGAATTAACTAGTAGCAAACATGGTCGATGGCCATATGTGAGTTGTACATGCGCCCTGACCCTAGGCGCAGGTAGTACCTGTAGTTAGTAAGGTGAGCACAGGTACAGGGCGCAGGTAAAGGATGAAAAAATCTTGCAAGTTAGCTCTCGGGATTTTGTACTTCTATCACTTTCTTTGCCTACTTGCAGTATGTAGGTCCTACATATGGTCCATATGTTGACTTAGTAAGTGCCGTGAGTCATCTTTTTAGCTCTTATTTATTTTTCAAGTATTCTTTGATTACAAATAAGCTAGAAAGTGTCCCAAATATCCATAATAGCTCCAAAAGTAGCCAAAAACACCCTTTCATGAACTTAGCATCCAAAACATTATTTCCTGCAAAACATAACTAAAACATAGTATATCTAACAAAATAACCTCAAAAACTTGCATATTTTCCTTGTTTTAAGCATCGAAAGTTCTATATTTCTATAGCACATTAATAGAGCTATACAGTCTAGGTTAATGGTTTTAAACTATCATGTTCATGACCCTTTACCCTAACCCATCATCTTATATATATGTGTGTGTGTGTGTGTAAGTGTGTGCGCATGTGGTTTTGGCTGATTTTGGACATGGCATTATCTTTTCCTGAGTTACATGCAAGTATTAATCCCACAGACTATAATACCCCAGAAAATTTTCTTCGTAAATATTTTGTGAGAAACGTATCGAGTTCTATGCTTTAGAGCGATCCATAAATTTTCTGTGTAGTATTTCTAAGACGTTGACCTACCATTGCGTAGAGTATCGAATAAGCTTTTCAACGATATGTATATCATCGAAAACAAACACTCGAGTGATGAGTTACGACCATTCCGATTGAACTACGACCATTCCAATCGAACTGTGAACAGTAAAACATACAGGAAATTAAAAATTACTATAGCCAGGTGAATTTTAGGGTTAACTTCAAACGACCATAACTCCTTGTAAATAATGATCTGGGTAAGCTACTAAATATAAATGGAAATATCTAAGAGTCCTCTTTCTAATGAAATTGGTTTCATCCAATTTGGCTATCGGAGTAAAATATTATGGTCGATCTACTTCAGCCTATCAAAACAGTCCACCAAAGGACAGATTTGACATTATTTATTTTTTTAAGGGCAATTTGGTCATTTCACACCCCCTCTTGGATGAAAATTTGTCCATTTAATCCATAGTTGAACCTTCAAAATTTATTTTCTCCATGAAACATTTGGGGTAATGAAACCCTAGTCAAATTTCACCTTCAAATATCTTTCAATTTAACCGTAGAAATCCAAAATTAATCCGATAAACGAAATCTTCATTTCAAGACCTTCGGTAGCACCCATTATTTTTTCGAACAGGATTCCGTAATCAAGAAGTCAATTTCAAGGTATATGAGATTTTGAACAAGAGCAATCTTCCGTTCTTGTGCCCAGAGCTTTAATTTTATTATGGTTTTATATGATTTTGCAAGTGAGATTATGTCTAAATAATTCGATTATGAGATTATGATGGTTGAATGAATAAACTTTGATTTATATGATTATCTCAATGTTTTCATGATATGATTTAATAATTATCATTGCGAATTACACACTTTTACCATGAGGTGGTATTTTGAATAATTTTGGGACGTATGTCGAGATGTTATTTTGGAATAATATTTTGAGATATGTATCAAGCTTTATATCTCCCAATAATGATTTGAATTATTGAATATATATTTGAGACATGAGATGTCTTGATATCTATAATTGTAAATTTCATAATTTTATTTTGAATGATTTCAAGATATATGTTAAAATGGTATTTTGAAATGATTTTGAGATTTATGATAAGCTTAAAGCTTCTTTATGATGAAATTGAATCATTGAGCATATTGAGATATAACATTTAAGATGTTACCATGAGTCTTGATATTTTCTCAAAAATATTGATGTTGTCATGACTTGATAAATTGTTACATTTTGACATTTAAAAAGATTGAGTTCTATTATTGAAATTTCATGATATTCCAAAATGGGTATACACTCAAATTACTTTATGAAGGATTTATAAGACTTTGAATTTTTTTTTCCAATATGGATATACATGATTACTTCATTAC
>NC_061122.1:119667363-119682426 GCF_002878395.1 Capsicum annuum | reverse complement strand
GACTTGATAAATTGTTACATTTTGACATTTAAAAAGATTGAGTTCTATTATTGAAATTTCATGATATTCCAAAATGGGTATACACTCAAATTACTTTATGAAGGATTTATAAGACTTTGAATTTTTTTTCCAATATGGATATACATGATTACTTCATTACTCTACTTCTTAAATTGAGAATTTATGCTATGAATTGCATACTACTACAATGAATTGATATTTTTAAAGGCTTTCGAGATAAAAGTCGTGATTTGAGTTGTACTACGGGATATGTATTCTTATTATGAATTGAAGGTCTTAAGTGCTTTTCAAAAGCTGTTGTCATGATTTAATTGTCGAATTGAAAGAATAATCATTTGAGTACATTGAACTTGAACTCGCAAAGTCGAGATGATTTTGACTATGAGAAAGATTGATTTTGATATAGATGTTAAGATGAATTTTGGTATTTTTTTGGATGATTTTGATGAGTTGAATTGTTGAAAATATTATGTTTTGAGTCTTCATATCCTTGTCCAAATGTCGAGTCGTTATGGTTCAATGCATTGATACCTTGTTGATGTTGAAAAACATTGAAATATTTTAAGTCGAAGTTGGGGTTAGGAATCCACAAATTGTTGATGAATTATAAATTGAGATATTTGTTTTGGTCTTTATGATAGAGCCTTGTGATGATGATGGTGGATCTCCTAACGCGTTCTGAGCTTGTCAGGGAGTAGTACTTAGCACCGAGAGGGAAATTTGGTATTTCCTCAAACTTATGTGCCACCGTAGGGTTGTTTGATGATGATATTATTGGCCAGAGAGCCCGATTGTGATTATTGCAGTTTTAAGTTCGTACTTCCTAGCAAAGAGTATGACGCTCCCACCAACTGGGGTTTCAAACGTTGCTATTCCATGTACCTCACGTGGGGTTGTCAGTTATAGGAAACTCCCTTGTCCATAAAAGTCACGTTTCTTGAATTATTGAGTCATTCCGAGATTTGAGTCAAAGAGTTGGGATATTATGATGAATTATGATTACCTATGATGAATTTTGACGATATGATAATTTATGATGATTTATCATAATTTATGATTTTTGATGATTTATATGGATTATGAGATTTTACCATTTAAACTATTTATTATGAAAGTATGAAGAGTATGATTTGATATAACTCAATCCAAGTGAGTCATCATTGTCTGTATGCGTGTTTTCATGAAATTGATGATGTTATTTAAAGTGCTGCATGCATCCCACATACTCAGTACATTCTCTTTATGTTGACCCCCATCTACTATTCTATTTAGTTGCAGTATCTGGTCAGCAGGTAAAGGAGTCCTTATAGTTCAAGGTCTTGTGTTGGTTGTTTCAGTTTAGAGACACTGTACCTTCTTCTGTCGGCTATATTGAGTAGGATAGTTGGGAGTCATGACCCGTTTATGTATAGGCAATACTAGTAGAGGCTTCATAGACAGTAGTAGTGGTTGATGTATTAAGTCTCCTTCTTGTATATGTATATGTGTCAGTAGAATTGTCATCTTGTAATTCCAATATTGTATTTAACAGATTCTATATTGAGATATTTTCAGCTTCATTCTCTCAGAATTATATTTTAAATCAACTACTTTTGAGTTATACCTATGAAAGGGTTAGCTTGGGGTTACTTGTGACCCTAAGCACTGTGTGGCATCTCGGGACTCAATTTTTGCGGTGTTACAAACTTTGTATCAGAGCACAGAGTTCAAGTGTCCTGCGGTGTGTATAAAGTCGTGTCTAGTAGAGTCTTGCAGATCGGTACAGATAGGTTTATACTTTTCTTCGAGAGGCTATAAGGCATTTAGGAAAGGTCGTTGTTCTTTCAAGTCTTGAATCGTGTAATAAGTTTAAACCAGATAAGCTACCTAATTTCTTTTCAGGATCTATAAGTGATAGTTTGTACTTTTCTATCTATGTGCTATTCTTGAGATAGTATGAGCAGCAAGTCCCGATTCTTTCCCTGATAATATTTTCAGACTGATTAGCAAAATATTTCAGAAATCTCATAAAAGTGGCTTCAGAAGAGCCTCCCAGTGTGTTATAAGTTCCTGAAGTTTCATGTTATGTCCTCTTCTTTATGACTTGTTCAGCTAAGACTGAGTGGATGCGTACTCCTTGATCATCGAATATGGTATGCCAAGTTCCTATCTCCCATAATCTTGCTATCATCATGCTGTTAAAAAAAAAATAAAAGTCTAATGAAGCCGTGTGAGGCTCTTTCGATTCACTAGCATAGCTATTTTGTTATTCACCTCAAACTTTTTTTCAAAACTCATATTCAAAGCCTAGTGGAGCCGTGTGCGGCCTATTTCGATCTACTAGCAACTTGTAGTTCATCTTGTTCCTTGTGCTGGCTGAAAATGTAGGATTTGGAGGTGTAGTAGTAAGAAGGATGGTAAGTGTGATTTGTTGAGCATAAGTATAGCAGAATCCATTTTTACATACATTTGGGGTTAATAGGGAGTGATATATCCTTGTGTGTCAAATTTGTGATATAGTTTGTTCGAGGTATGAAATGGGTGTTGACGGTATTTGTATGCCAGAGAGTATAGGTTAGTAATGGAAGTACTTAGTGGGTGAATGTTGTTAAATTATGTCATTGCCGGGTTGGAAGAGGAAGTTAAGTTAAGGCGTAGAGAGCTATGAACTAAGTTAAGTTGTGTATGAAGGATAGATAGTAGTGACGGGTGAAAAAAGGATGTGTTAATAGATTGTGAATAAGATAAGCTATATGATTATGACCAATTATCATTGTTATAAAGTTTAAATGGGCTAGCATTTTTTTAGGATTGTTTTATAGTTTCTAAGTGGAAATTTCGTGCGAAAAGTTTTAAGTTTTAAGTTATATTGTGTGCTAAAAGTTAAGTTTGAATGATTGATGATCGTGAAGGTGACTGTGATGATTTCTTGATTAATGGTATTAGTTGTTAGGAAGAGATCTAGTAGGCTTGAATAGTGGATATAAGAGCCTAAGTTTAGTTGATTCGTGATTAAGTTTGATGTTGTGTTTATGATGAGAAAGTTCACCTAAGATATTATGGGACTGCTTTAATTTCTAGGATTAGTGTATGACTGCAATAGTTGAGCTTCTTAGATGTGATTTTGATTCTTATGGTTTAGAAATATAAGTTTACAAGCGTGATTTTAATAAGCGATGACAAAGGTAGTGTGGTCCGTTAAGGATGAGAAAAATTTGAGTTGAGCGTTAGACTCTAAGATTGAAATTTCGAAGTTGAGCTGAAAGCGTTGAAGCTCTAGATGGTGTATGCTTATTTTGAGCTAAGTGGTAAGGTGAAGTAAGATTGAGATTAAGCTTTCAGGTATATTGTGGTTAGTTGAAGTTTTAAGTGGTTATCTTGAGGGATTGTGGTGTACATGTTTCGGATTCTGGAAGCTAGTTATGCTTCAATTCGTAAACTTCTACCAAACGATCTTTGTTTTCCAAGTACTCCAGCTCAATCAATCAGAATCGTATAGTGTACCTTCTCATTTATCATTTCATCTTGTTATCCAAGGATCTTAGGAATGAAATCATTTCCATATGAAGCATCTCAGTGACCCTGTGAAATAAGTGTTGTAGAGTAACATAGAGTCCCAAGGGAGAGATACCCCATGACTTCTTAAAGCTTCTGTGTTTTAAACACATCTAGTTCATGATCAAGTTCTCATTACGAGCCTTGAATTGGCTATTGTTGCATACGCATTCATACATTCCAGAGTTAGTTTAGCTAGATATTTATGCGTCAGATATGCATGTTCAGTAGGAGGACTAAGAAACTGTAATTCCAATCATGCCTATATGTCTCAGATGTTCGCGTCCCTTAAGAAGGTCAGTTTATCAGTGCTTTTATCCTATCAAGCGACATTTGAGGACGAATGTTTCCAAGGGCGAGATAACGTAATACCCCAAAAAATTTTCTTCATAAAGATTTCGTGAGAAATGTATCGAGTTCTACTCTTTAGAGCGATCCATAAATTTTCTGTATAGTATTCCTAATACGCTGAACTGCCATTGCGTAGAGTATCAAATAAGCTTTCTAACGATATGTATATCATCAAAAATGGACACTCGAGTGATGAGTTACGACCATTCCGATCGAACTACGACCATTCCGATCGAACTGTGAACAGTAAAACGTGCAGGAAATTAAAAATTACTGCAGCAAGGCGAATTTCCGGGTCAACTTCAAACGACCATAACTCCTTGTACATAATGATCTAGGTGAGCTACTATATATAAACGGAAAGCTCTAAGAGTCCTCTTCTAATGAAATTGGTTTCATCCAATTTGGCTGTCGGAGTAAAACGTTATGGTTGATCTACTTTAGCCTATCAAAACAGCCCACCAAAGGACAGATTTGACATTATTTATTTTTTTAAGGGCAATTTGGTCATTTCACACCCCCTCTTGGACGAAAATTTGTCCATTTAATCCATAGTTGAACCTTCAAAATTCATTTTCTCCATGAAACATTTGGGGTAATGAAACCCTAGTCAAATTTCACCTTTAAATATCTTTCAATTTAACCGTAGAAATCCAAAATTAATCCGATAAACGAAATCTTCATTTCAAGACCTTCGAGGAGCACCCATTATTTTTTCGAACAGGATTCCGTAATCAAGAAGTCAATTTCAAGGTATATGAGATTTTGAACAAGAGCAATCTTCCGTTCTTGTGCTCAAAGCTTTAATTTTATTATGGTTTTATATGATTTTGCAAGTGAGATTATGTCTAAATAATCGATTATGAGATTATGATGGTTGAATGAATAAACTTTGATTTATATGATTATCTCAATGTTTTCATGATATGATTTAATAATTGTCATTGCGAATTACACACTTTTACCACGAGGTGGTATTTTGAATGATTTTGGAACATATGTCGAGATGGTATTTTGGAATAATATTTTGAGATATGTGTCAAGCTTTATGCTTCCCAATGACGATTTGAATTATTGAATATATATTTGAGACATGAGATGTCTTGATATCTATAATTGTAAATTTCATATTTTTATTTTGAATGATTTCGAGATATATGTTGAAATGGTATTTTGAAATGATTTTGAGATATATGATAAGCTTATAGCTAGTTGGTGAAGTCTGAGTACCTAACATAGAAACGTCATGCTATAACATTAAATCAAGCGTTGCTTGGAAGGACACCTAAGGTTTTTAGTATTAACTTTGTTTTGTTTTGCAGGGAAGGAAGCTTGAGAGAATTACTAGCTTAGGAAAAAGTTAGAAAATTCAAAAGAGTCCAGGTAAGTATACTCATGAGTGTAGTCTACGAGTCATGACTCGGGCCTACAACTTATGGACTAGATTCGTTAGAATTTAAAGGGATTTCCTGCTCTCGTAACTTTACTCATGAGCCCAACCAATGGGTTGTGAGTTAGATCTATGACTCATGGGTCAGGTCATGGAAATCAGAAGTAATATATTAGTATTAGAAGTTGACTCATGACCTCAACCCACAGGTCGTAAGTCAAACCCACGACTCATGGATCGAGTCGTAAGAATCATAGGTAATGTTTGAGTTTCTGAACTTTACTCAATAACTCAACCCAAGGTTTGTGATTTAGTCCTACGATTCATAAGTCACTCATGGGACCCGGTAAGTAAAAAATTTTAGTTAAAATTAGGCCCACATGACCCAATTCGATTCGTTCTTTTGCAAATAATAAAACCCTAAAACCAATTTCCCTTTCACTCTAACTCCCATTCATACTCAAACTCACGCACCACCATTCCATATTTCCCTCCTTACCTACATAAAGAAAACTCTCCTTTACCCTCCTTGCATGTAAATCGTCCAACACTTAGTTACTAAGAGTGAAAGGGCTTCGAATTCACAATCTAACCTTGATCCAATTGTCATTAATACATATTTGTTCTAATTTTTATAGGTATTTGATTTCTCTACCAAATTAGGGATAAATTTCATGAATAATTGGGTTCCAAAATTTAACCATATTAAAGTAAATAGGTGAAATTATGAAGTGTGATCAAAATGCAAAAAAAAAAATTGGTGAAAAAATTATGGAAATTAGGATCCAAAAATCTAAGTAAAATTGACTAATTCTCAGGTATGAACTCACAAGTCCAACCTACGACCGGTGAATTACAATCACGAGTTATGGATTGGACTCATTGGAATAAAACCTGATATTTTAAAACTCCGAGTTGTGGTCCAACTTTTATGAGTCAAGTCATGACTCATGAATTGAGTCCACGAGTCGTGGACTGAATTCTCAATTCATGAGCCCAGTCCATGAATTGTGAACTTATTCAATGAGTCATGGACTAGACTCGTGGATGGGACTTTTCAGTTATCTTATGTCTCAATCTTTTCCGACTGATGTGATTTAAGTACTAACACTTTTCAATACTTACCTTGGTACCAAATGAAACACAAAAAGAAGGGCACACAGTCCAGACTGAGAGATGGTTTTTCCAAGCTGAGTAGATCCATAGTGGAATATTCTGTTGATAGTGCACCATTGGTATCGCATCATACAAGATGCTAGACTCAAAGAGATATTGTAGCTAGGGTTGTTATACAGTCGGCATCTCAACTATCTTTTCGGCCTACACCACCTCTTATATCTCATCTTAGGCCCTAATCCCCACCAGCTCCTATTTCTTAGGACAAGCCCAAATAAAGAATACACACAGGTCACCACCATACTCCTATGTCCCTCCTCAGTATAATGAAGGAGAGGAGATATCTACTTTATGGTATTCATAGAGAGGAGAAATTCGCACCCTAGTCTGAGGAACGGGCAGAGTCTGAGTCAGGTAGTGGTGATAGAGTGATAGATGCTCCCCAGTTTGATAAGGGATTAGAGTCTTAAAAGGGTGATGAGGATGCCACTGCATCAACCCCAACCATAATGGTACAAGATTCCACATACACCTCCATTGTACCAGCAATTCCTAATATTTAGAGGTGGAGTATGGAGGACATATAGGATATTTATGACCAGAACATTGAGATGACTAATAAGAGTAGGACTAGATGGAGCACAGCTGAGAACCTCTCATTAGGACTATAGATTTGGCAGGGATCCCCGACATTTAGGCCCCCTTTGATGATGCAAGCTTTGATGGATCGGTGAGCCTTCTAGATCCTAGATCCCAGAGTTGGTTCTCAAGTTCTATGCTTCCTTAATATATTTGATCACGCCAGTAGGAAAGAGATCTATGACACCATCCTCCACTGCCCATACATCAAAGAGAGCGACTCAGGTTAACTTATCCAAGAAGATGATCAAGAGACTCTAATTCAGGATGGATTATGAAATGCCAGTAACTATTATAGAGTTTAATTATAGGATGGTAATAGTGAGAAGTCGAAGGAGTCGAAGTGTGATGAGGGATATAGAGTAGTGCAGGGAGTTCATGAGTTATATGGCTCGACAGATTGCTGAGCACGATGTTAATACCTCTTGGGTAGAAGGGAAAAGAGAGATCCAAAAAGCTACCCTACATTTTGCAGGGAAATTTTGGTGGACCATAGTTTGGCACAGGTTGTGCCCCATAGGTATGAATAATGCTCTCACTTTGAACTGAGTTGTACGTATGGCCAGCATCATAGTTGGGTATGATATTGACTTTGTTCGATACATCTATGATGAGATCCATGAGAGAGATTTTAGAGAGATCACCAACATACTATTCCCCTACTTGATTCAAAGACTATGTGATGTAGAGAGAGTGCCAACGTTACCAGGTATAGATCATCCAATTAAGGTGACCCAACTGGATGATATAGGGTTGATTCGCAATGACACCAACCTAGTTGCACAAAATAAGGCACAATTTTGTACCTCTTTTGGAGCTACTTATTTGAAGGGCCTTTGGAGCCGTTCGATCAGGCATATAGGCTGACACTAGGTCGTTATTTTAAGATAGGTAGCTAGCTGGAAGAGGTTTCAGCTATTGCAAGCAATGAGGAAGCCACATGAATTTTAGCTCCAGCTTTAACATCTATAGTGCCCCTTACCTTTCTACTTCAGGTATGGTGACGGTCTCTAGGGAGTTTCTATAATAGTTTGTAGATAGGCAGACGCCGTTAGCAAATCACCAGATGCATACTGATACCTAGTTGGCCAAGTTGTTAGGTCATATCTGGCCATAGTTATCGACTACTTTATAGACATCAAAGGCACGGTTAAGGATGATGTCTACTTTGGAGCAATTTACTAGAGTGGTTCATAGGAGGATTGATGGTTTTGAGATCTGGAGAGACTTCATGAGGAGGTGGCCACATTGAGATCTGATGTGCGCACATTAATTAAGGTCCACAATCCAATCATCCCCAGTTATACCTCCCATTTAATAGCCACTACCTATACTATCACTATTGATTCTTGACTTAGTTACATATGATGATGAGCCCCCGCTTACTAGGGGCAAGAGAGGTTGAGAGATTACTAAGTATAGTGACAATTTAGATGAGTTTATGAGGGACATGAAGAAGACATCCATGGAGTTTGTTATCCATTTCCATATTTATGAGAGTCAGCACGCACAACACAAGTTGGGAACCTCCTCTAGTAGGCCACCACCACCTTCTAAAACTATGCCCAACATGCCTTCTGATGCCTAACTAGAGGTGAGGCCACATATGATGCCTAGAGCATCTGTGATATTTCTCCACTCTCATGTTTTTAGTATTTTTATCATTATGCACTTGGTAAAGTGCATCCGCTTTTAGTTAAGGTTAGGGGTGTACCAACCACTCAAGGTTTCTATTGTCGTGTCTCTTTTCCCCAAAGTGTGCTATTATAGTAAAGTCGGCATTTTTAGAATATTGTGTTGTTCATTATATGTGTTATGCTTGTTATGTTTAGTTAGAAGAAATAATTAAAACCCAAAAATAATAATAAAATGAAACAAGACGAGACATCTTAAATGAAGTTAGACCATATTATACATAAATGTGAAAGTCTAAACAAACATAACCATCCCAAAACGTAGTGTCATAAGCATAAGAGCATCTAGTACATAACTAAATCTATAAAGCACATATTATGTCTCTGAAAACCAAAATAAATACATAACAAATGGTAATAAATGGTACGGATTTAACTCTAATAGGCCTAGAACATGCCAGTACCTTAAATCACCACATTCTGATATATGAACTCAGGTACCGCGTATCGAACTCGTACTAGAATCTACACTAAAAAGGAATAGTAAAAGTGAGTATGATTCACCTGCACTCAGTAGGTATCATTGGATGACTGAGTAAAGTAGAAAATAAGATAAGTAAAGAAAATACTGTGACCACACAACTAAAATACAATAACCACACGACCTGTAAGTAGAAAAGTTTTCAAATGGTACCTCTCACCGTCTCCACTAATAATTATAATATTATATATATTATATAAAATAGGTCTAACATACATGAAAGTATAGATAGAATCTAAATACATAACAAGTAACACTTAAAAGCAATGCCATAATATACAAATATAATACAATGCTATGAATGATAATGTGAATAGTTGGAAGTCATCTCATGACTTCTAGTATATACCTATCAAGCCTAAATTCTCCAAAAATAGGACCCATGGAGGATTATCAACATGTATACTATCTTAAATTTTCACCAATCTCAGTCTCATGCCTTAGTCTATCCAACTGGCATATCCCTCGGTCTAGGTATTTGGACAATCAGAAATAGTGACCCTAGAACGGGTTTGAACTCCTTGAGTAGGATGAGCTCCATCCACATTGTCCTTAGATGGGACAGAAGAGTTTCGACCTGTATCAGATCTTTTGGGAGGCATGATCAGAAAAGAAGGGAATTAAAGGAAATTTTAAGATCTTAGGCTCTATAGCTCGAAATAGAACAACAAGATAGGAAAAAATTCCTAATTGTTTTATAGCCTCTCTCTTATAAATATGGTGCACTACGCATCGATAAAAGAGACTCTGGTTGACATGGCTTGGTTGATACCCATTGACACCACACCTAAGCTCTGATACAACCTTTGTCACGACCCGAACTAGGCCTGGATGTGATAGAAATCTCAAATCTACCGTGGATCAGAGGTTGAGTCCTCCTACTTTCACTTGTTATAAAGTTAAGGATGATCTTAAAAGTTTTATTGATGAGATGAAAAAGATTATCCGTGTGATGCATGCTATTAATGTGGAGGGTGTGGAGTTCGCTGCCTATCAGTTAAAGGATGTTGCGTATCTATGGTCTGAGGAATGGGACCAGTCTAGGGGTGATGATGTTGAGTCCGCATTGTAGGATGACTTCTCCAGTACTTTTCTTGATTGCTTATTTCCTAAGGAGTTAAGGGAGATGAAAGCTGAGAAATTTGTAAATTTGAAGCAAAGTAGGATGTCAGTGGAGGAGTATGCCTTGATGTTTCATCAATTGTCTAAATATGCTCCAAAATTAGTGTCTAGAATGAGAAAGTCTACTTTTGAGTTGTCCTATATTTGATCTTGGAAAGCAAGGCCACCCATTTGAACAAGGATCTGGACTTCTTTAGGTTTATGGTGTATATGAAATAAGTGGAAGAGAAAAATAAGAAGCAGCTGGAGATAAGTAAAAGGCATAATAAGAAGTTTTAATACTTGGATTAGGGTGGAGGTCGGCAGCAGAGTGGTAGAGATGGTGGAAAATGGTTTAAGAAGAAGTGGAAAGTTTTTGGTTCCTACTCTAAACTAGTGCTCCTTATCTGAAGTCATCAGGCGATCATCATATTTAGAAGAGTGTTAGTCCAAGGGTACAGGGTGCCCAGCCTCAGGCTAGTTGACTTCATCATATCTCCCTTGTAGGTTTTGTGGTAAGGTGCATCATGGAGTTAATACAGAGGCGAGAAACAAGTGCTTTAAATATGGTCAAATTGTTCATATGCAGAGGGATTTTCCTTCTGGGTTACTTTTAGACAAATAAGATTCCTATTACAACTTTATCAGATCCTTCACCAAAGGGTGCTTTCTCTACCACTGGCTCCAATAGTGGTCAAAATTATCTATATGCTCTTACCACCTGCCAGGATTCTGAGGCATTCCCTGATATTGTTGCTAGTATGTTCAAACTTTTCTCTCATAATATATATTGTTTACTTGATCCTGGGTCTACTCTCTCTAATGTGACCCCTTATATGGCTATCCATTTTAGTTTTGCGCCAGAGTGTATTCCAGATCCCTTTTTTGTGTCTACCTCGGTGGGTGAATACATTAAGGCTAGAAGGTTCTATAGGGGTTGTGTGATGTCGGTTCATGGTAGGGATACCTTGGTGGATATGATAGAGTTGGACATGTTACACTTTGATATGATTTTAGGGATGGATTGGTTGCACTTTGTGTTATGCTTCCCTTTATTGTCGAACCGAAGGGTCAGTTTTCACCTCCCTGATAAGTTGGTTATCAAGTGGGAAGGTATTTCCCTGTGCCTAAGGGATGGTTTATTTTGTATCTTAAATCCCAAAAATTGGTTTCTAAGGGTTGGCTCTATAACTTAGTGCATGTTAAGAATTCTAAATCTGAAGGTCCTTCTTTGCATACTGTCCTGCTGGTCTTTGAATTCCCCAAGGTGTTCCTTAATGATCTTACTAATGTTTATCTCGATGGGGAAATTAATTTTAGGATTGATCTATTTTTGAACACTCGTCCTATTTTTATCCCTCCCTAAAGAATAGCTCTAGCTGAGTTGAAAAAACTTAAAAAGCAGTTGAAAGATCTTCTAGATAATGGTTTTATTTACCCATGTGTGTCTTCATGGGGTGCTAAATGTAGGTCTCTTTGAATGTACATAGATTACCGCCAATTGAATCAGGTGACTATGAAAAATAAGAATCTACTTCTAAAGATTGAGGATCTCTTTGATCAGCTTCAGGGTGCTATGTACTTTTCTAAGATTGTTCTTCGATCTGGGTACCACCAGCTGAAGATTAGGGAGGCGAATATATCTAAGACTATCTTTCGAACTCGATATGGTCATTTTGAGTTTTGGTGATGTCCTTTGGATTGAATAATGCCCCCACGCCATTTATGGATCTTATGAACTAGGTATTTTGTCAGTTCTTGGATTTGTTCATGATTGTGTTTATTAATGATATTTTTGTGTATTTAAAGGGTGAGGTGGATCGTGTCGATCACCTCCGCCTTATATTACAATCCTTGAAAGATCTATGGTTGTATGCAAAGTTCTTTAAGTGTGAGTTTTGGTAAAATGTTGTGACATATTTGGGTCATATTGTTTCTAGTGAAGGTATTGACGCAATCCGATCTGGGGCCTTGTTATATTGGGTATCCCAAGTTCGACCAGGAAAGGAGACCACCCCCGATACCAACCTAACCTCTAGTCTCCTGTCTTCAATTGGCTGAATTAAGAGCATGGAGCAAGATAGTGCAACAACTCACATGAAGACTCTGGTATAACATCACAACCATGACCGACCCAACCAAGTCCAACCATCCCTTACCAATAATCCAACCATACCAAACCGATACCGAAACAAGGGCCATAAACCAAGCCATAACCAAAGATATTCCAAAACACAGTATAATAAATCCCAAAATGAAATACAATGGAACAACCTATAATATCTTCCAATGATGTCAGCCCTACAGCTTATTCCAATGCCAAGACTGACATCAATACTGATCCCGTCCATTCCAACCCATAGCAGTACCACAAAGCCTCTAACCGAAAGAGTAACAAAATCTGGTTGGGACATGCCCCCCACAATGGCCAAAACCAATATACAAAATAAAATCAAAGTGTCTAGAACTATCCATAACATAAAATTGAGCCTTTTGAAAGGATGGAAGCTCACCACTTCTGTCCAAATATTGTCACTGAGTCAATCACTATGTAAGAGGAGAAGAACGGTTAGTTCCTATATAGTGTGGGTATACAGCCGCTAGTAGACGATTTAGCGGGTGAACACTAGCATGATCTCAGTATAAGGATAAAATAATGCCATTTATAAAACCAAGTAAAACCATCTATATGCACACAACCATACACATATATATAACTATGTTTGGAAAGGGGACCGGTTTAGTATGCCTTTAAAACCTTTACCTGGGATATGTATCTTTGTTTTCCTAAACCACCCACGGACTATATTGGTTCAACTACCCCTGATAAAATGGCCCTAGTGCGTGAAGCCTCTCGGCCAGGGAAAAAACCTAGGATGACTAGTACATCCCCCAAAATATAAAGTGACATCATGTACCTTCTACGGCTTTGCGACACATGCTGCTATTATTTCTCAATTAAAACCATTACCAAGAAACCAATCAATCCATTTACCATTTATTAACTAAGGCCATTTAGTGGTGGTATCTTCATACCAACCATACCAGCAAGTACTATCCATAGCCAACCATATATAGGTTTAAGGGCACTTCCAAGTGCCTATACATTCACCATATCAACCATTTAGCCATTTACCTTTCCAAACAATTAAAACATCCATAATTACTTTACCAAGTTTTAAAACAAACAATATTTCCATCAAAATACTCAATGAAATGAAAATATTATTATAGACATTTTGTCAAACACATTGGGGGCATAATATAAACAAAACCAATTCCAATTACCATAAAACATTCCAATGCAATCCAATTATCCAAAACCACCATTAATGCATATAAGGCATAATTAAAACCATAGAAACCCATAATCAACCATTTAATATTAAAAACCCCAATTCATATTTGAAAATGAAAATCATACAATCAATGAAGTCATAAAAAAAATTCATAAAAATCATACTTCTAGTTAGAATTAACAATGAGGGAAGATAACAAGCCTTAACCCAAGATGATGATGGAAAAAAATGTAACACCCCGTATTCAAGTATGTGTATTGGCGTATTCAAGTACGTGTATTGGTCTTATTTATATGAATTAATTTTTTTATTTTATTTATACCGGAATTTGCCCGTCAATGGTTCCATGCGAAGGTTATTGAATAAGCTTTCCAACAATATAAAGATTTCCAAAAATGGATAGGTTTCGGATATAATCGAGAACCTTTGAAACTATAAAATGGTGGTCGGGATATTTGGGAATAGTAAATGTGTAGGAAAATTTCCTGCACACAAACTACTGAGGCCAGCCAAATTTTTGGGTCAACTTCGAATGATCATAACTCCCTTAATATAACGAACTGAGAGATATGGGACCTATAAAAAGAAATATCTTTGATACTTCTTTCCAACTCAATTGGTTTCATCCAAATCCAACGTCTGAGTAAGGAGTTATACTCGTTTTACTTCAGCCTATCAAAATAGATTTTTAGGGTCAAATTCAAATGACCATAACTCCTTGTACAGGATGAACTGGGTGGCCTACTTTATATGAAATGAAAGCCCTTTGAATTATCCTTCTAATGATACCAGTTTTACCCAAATCCAATATCGGAGAAAAGAGTTATGGTCGTTCTACTTTAGCTTATCAAAACAGTCCACCAAAGGACATATTTGACATTATTTAAATTTTAAAGGCATTTTGGTCATTTTTTATTATATTATGGACGGGAATATATGTGTATATACATGTATATGAGTTCAAAAACTCATTTTCATCATCAATCATTGAGAAATAACAAACCCTAGCCAAATTTGACCTTTAAATTACTTTGATTCAACCGTAGAAATTCCAAAGTAATCCAATAACTACGTTTGTCATCTCGAGAGCTTTGAATGGCACCTATTATTTGTGCAAATAGGATTACATAATCAAGAGGTGAATTCTAAGGTATGAAAATTGTTTGCCTTTGTTTTTTTCCATATGTATATGTGTGATAGAGGATTATATGTATTGGTTGTTATTGAAAGGTGATGAAAATAGGGTTATGGACTATTTTGCATGATTTGGTTGTATTGAATTGTGAAAGGTGTATATGGTAATTGAGTTATGGAAGGTGGATATTGTGATATACTATTGAATTGATGATTATTTATGTCTATGGCTCAATTTGGTTTAATAGATTGGTTGGAAGGATAAATGAATCCAAACTTGATATTGGAGGATGTTGTATGAAT
>NC_061122.1:119628780-119664363 GCF_002878395.1 Capsicum annuum | reverse complement strand
CTTGTTTCCACCCTACAAGATGTCAAGACATTCCAATACTTACTTGTCTTCCAAATCTTACATATTTATTGCACTAATGAATGTCAGAAGGTATCCGGCTACTCAAACAAGATCCATGTGCAATTAATGACTCCAAAACGTTTCATTGATATACCAATAAGTTCCTACTTCATTGTTATGGCATTGATGACTCCAAAACACTTCATTGATGTGCCAATGAGTTCTTACTTCATTGTTATTGCATTGATGGTCTATTTATATGTCTCTTATTAATGTATCATTGTTTCAAAGTATCAAAAATGCGGTGGCGACCGAAATAACAATCTCAAAGATTAATTGAACTAAGTGATGGAAGTTCTCTCTTATCGGGTGGTATCCCAGGGGCATAAGCCTATCATGGGTCGATCTCTATTTATGTGTTTATGGGTGGTATCCCAAGGGCATAAGCCTATCATGGGTCGATCCCAGTTGATATGTACTGAAGGCAGTATAATGGTCACAGTACAGTACAGTAATGATTACAAAAATGATAAGAACGAAGGTAAAGTGACTGAATAAATACAATATACAGGTTGTCACAAGTTCTAGTAAGTATGGTCCACTCCTATTATGATTTATTCACTTGTTTCTAATTTCTATTGAGCTCCTATATCATATGTGATTATCTACAGATTTACATACTCAGTACATATTTCGTACTGACGTCCCCCACGGGGGACCTGTATTTCATGCTGCAAGCACAAGTACCTAAGCTCATACACCGCACAAGTAGGAGCCAGGATATCCAGCTGCTTTTGGTGAGCTCCAATTTGCTTCGAGGCTTTTTATGTCATATCCAGTCACTTTTGGTATTGTATAGAAGTTAGTTATATGGCGGGGTGTGTCCCGACCTTAGTTAAACTTTGTGTATTGTCTAGAGGCTTTGTAGACCTAATGTACAGTCAAGGTGGTATTTTGTTAATAGAAGTGATGGCTCCAACGGCCAAGTATTGTATATACATATATATGTGTGCTCGATCTTATATAGGTGATTATTTTCTTTTATATACGATATGATGCTATCCAAATTTCGGGTTGTCATAGAGGTATGCATGGGAAGTATAAGGTTATGAGTTGGTTCTCCCGAGCCTCCTCAGTTACGGGTGCCAGTCCACCCCAATAGGATTTGAGGCATAACAAAAAATCACCAAGACAAGCCCCAAATGAATCCTCGAGTTTAAACCCTATCTTCCCTTGCCCAAAAGCTTTTGAGAGAAATATAGAGTATTTTAAAAGAGTTTCTAAGTGTTAATGAATGGAATAATAGGATAAATAACCTTCCAAGTAGGTCTGAATCCATGGGACCTTATTATAATAAGTGGAAAAATATCTAGAATACCTTCACTTAAGTTGTATGAAATCTCATCCCGAGGGTACGAGTGACCCTCACGAGTTATACACTCCAATACGAGTGGTACCCTCCACTTGTATCCTAGGCTCAACCTTTGCACCCAACACTATCTAGTATATAACTCATCCAACCAATTCGTATCTAAAGAAAATAATCTGTACCCTTCATTCGTATCCCTGTCAGATTGAAACCCAAGAAAGATTTAGATGTTGTCTACCATATGAGTTCTAGGTACGACTCGTACCCTGAATTACGTCTCATGGTGAGCCACTTGTACTAGATATAACCTAAGAAACTAAGTCTAAGATTAATTTAGGGAACCAAACCATCTATAACCACCAATACAACTCGTACCCCTAAGTCGTCTCTATTCGAGTAACCAAAATCTATCCCACCAACCAACAATAGTCAGTATAGACTGAACCATAACATTTGTACCCCAATATAAAGCTTGTACCCTCAAGTCATATTGAGTCCAGAGACCTAAATTCTAAGAAATTTTCTAATGTCCAGAAATAAGGGTATTTTAGGGATCATGGTGGATCCATAAAAAGTTGTGGTGGTTAAGAAATGGCCTATACCCATGAATCCAATTGATGTTTAGATCTTTTTGGGTTTAGCTAGTTATTATAGAAGTTTTGGGGAAATTTTCTCTTTTATTGCTTCCCACTGACTAAGTTAACTCAGAAGAATGTGAAGTTTTTATGGTCTGATTCTCGTGAGGGTAGCTTCAGGAAGTTGAAAATAAGTTGACTTTGGCTCTGGTTTTGACTCTACTTGAGGGCAATGATGCTTTTATTATCTATTGTGATGTGTCCTAGTTGGGACTAGGTTGTGTATTGATACATCATGGTAAGGTGGTTGCATATGCTTCTAGACAATTGAAGGCTCATCAGAAGAACTATTCGACTCATGATTTGGAATTTTTAGTTGTGGTGTTTTCATTAAAAAATAGGTGATTATTTGCATGGGGTCCATGTAGATATTTATTCTTATCATAACAGCCTGCAATACGTATTCACTCATAAGGAGCTAAATATCAAGCAAAGGAGGTGGCTTGAGTTGTTGAAGGACTATGACATGAGTCTCCATTATCACCCAGGTAAAGGTAACATGTTTGTTGATACTCTTACCAGGTTATCCATGGGGATCTTATCTCATATAGATAAGGAAAAGTGAGATTTGGTGAAGTACATTTATTGTTTAGCTAATCTTGTAGTTCATTTCTTAGATCTGAGGATGGTGGTGTGATTGTTCAAGAGGTAGCGAAGTCATCTTTTGGTGTTGAGGTAAAGGAGAAGCAAGTGTGGGACCCTATCTTAATGCATATCAAGGAGGATATAGGTATGCAGAAAGTGATGGCTTTTGAGATTGGTGGTGATGGTATCTTGAGGTACCAAGGTAGATTATGTGTTCTTGATGTTATTGGATTACAAGGAAGAATTTTGACCAAAGCTAATGAGTCACGTTATACTGTTTAACTTGGTTTGTCAAAGATGTATCATGACTTAAGAGAAATTTATTGGTAGAACAACTTGAAGATAGATGTATCCAATTTTGTAACTAAGTGCATAGTATGGTGGAGCACCTGAGGCCCGGTGGGTTACTTCAAGAAATTGTATTGCCTGTGTGGAAATAGGAAGTGACTGATATAGATTTCATTACTAGTCTTCCACGGTCCCATCATCAGTTTGATTCCACTTGGGTTATCATGGGTAGGATGATTAAGTCGCTCACTTCTTGTAAGTGAGGATTAACTATTGGGCGAAAGATTATGCTAAGCTCTTCATTGAGGAGATTGTGAAGTTGCATGGCTCTCCAATTTTCATCATATCTGATCAAGGTGCTTAATTTTCATCTCACTTTTGGTATTCCTTTTAGAGAGGTTGTGACTAAGGTGAGCCAAAGTACCATTTTCCACCCACAAGTGGATGGGCAAAAGAAGAGAACTATTTATACATCGGAGGATATGCTCATATCTTGTGTGATTAAATTTGGCGGTAGTTTGGTTGACCACTTTTCTCTCATAGAATTTGCCTACAACAACTATTATCATTCTAGTATTAGTATGGCTCTGTTGAAGGCCTTTTATGGAAGGAGGTGTAGATATCCTATTGGGTGGTTTGAAGTTCGTGAAAATAAGTTATTTGGCCCTTATTTGGTTCACCAAGCCATGGAGAGTATGAAGGTGATTCTCGATAGTCTTATGACCGCCCAAAGTCACTAAAAGTCCTACGTGGATGTGAGATGAAGGTTGTTGGAGTTTAATGTTAGTGATTGGGTGTTCTTAAAGGTGTCTCCCATGAAGGGCATGATTTGGTTTGGGAAGAAAGGGAATCTTAGTCCCTATTATGTTGGTTCATATTTTGTTTTGAGAAGGGTTGGAAATGTTGCATATTGATAACGCTCAAATTACACTCTTGAATGGGTGTAAGTGATCATTGTCAATATAAAACCCAACTAGGTTGGGGTCGAATCCCACAGGGAATATGGTGTGAACTTAAGTTGTTTGCGATTTAATCCACTGATAGTTTAATGTTTCCTAAAATTGGGGGTTTAGGTTTAACAAGTTGTTGTTTGTCACTTTACTTTTGGTGTTTGTAAATCAAAAGTTTATGAAGTAACCAAAATTATGTTCACTAGGGCTTTCGTCACATGACAGATGCTAAAAGTGATTCAAGATTCTCATGGTGAGTAGGATAACAAGCTATCTATATCGATATTATGCTTAACTGTCTCTCGACCTACTTAAGCATTTAATTCCTAATCCTCTTGGACTTAGGAAATTTCTATTTACTGTCCAAGTTTTACCTCAAGTTAACCAACCTTGTTACAGTGCTGATTATTAAATGAAGTATTTCTGAGTCCCTATTGATAATTCACTTCCAACTATATTTGATTTCTTTCTCAAGCAAATCAAAGCAGGTGGGCCTACTATTTGTAACCAACAGACGTTAATTAAAACTTCTGAATTATCAAGAAATCCTACCATCTTTTGAATCTTGAATACTTAGCACCTCATCAAGACCTAACCCTAGATCCCATAACTCAGGTTAATAGAGTTTATCCACTCATGATGTAACGAACGAAACACATAATTGAATTCATGATTTGAAAGATAAACTTACAGAGAAGAATAATAACTAGTGAATCACAGATTAGATCACAAAGGAAAAATCACAAAATACTGATAATAATCTCTCAAAAATAGTTGTGTTGTTAAAGTCCAGAAGTGAAGAGAGAAAATATCAAATTATGTTGTCCAAAATTCAAGGTGTCGACCTTGTGTGGAATAATAATGATAATAATCACAAAAATGTCTAGAAAACCCTAAAACAAAGCTTTAAATAGTTTACCCTAAATAAGGAAACAAAATCAAGGTTACAGTTTTTTCTCAGAATAGACGACGACTATTGGTGATGCCTTATCAGGATCCTGAACACTTATCAAGAATGTCGCCAAGTCTTCTTCAAATATGCACTAGTCATGTCTTAGTTTGACGGCAACTTCTGACGGTTTATCAGGACTATGACGACTTATCAGAAATGTCGTCACACTTTTGCTCCAATTCTCATATCCTGCCTAAGTCTGACGGCATTCCTGACGACTTATCACCATTATGATGGCCTATCATAAAATGTCGGCGATTTTACCAGCTGGAACTCATTCCCTATTTAAGGCTGACGACAAACTTAATAACTTATCAGACCCTTGACGGCTTATCATAAAATGTCGTCAGAACTTCCACTTTAGGCCAATTCTCTATATACTGATGACGACCAACCTGATAGCTTATCACAGGACTGAGGACTTATCACAAATGTCGTCAGCCACACTTGTCCTCAGATTTCTTTAAATGAACTTCTTTGCTTCATTTCATGTTGGTTCTCTATCATATCAGCTTAAACTGCAAAATCAAACATAAACTAATCAAAAATAACTAAAGTTGCTCAAGACCTTGCAATTATTTGGAGTTAAAAGCCTCAAATATGTTAGCATATGCTCACACATCAACACCCTCAACTTAAAACAATTGCTTGTCCTCAAGCAACCAAAACATAACTAAGAGAATACAAAGTACAATTTGGCAAATAACTACTCATATTAGTTCAGAAGTATTTCACCATCTCCAACGTCAGTCAATTTAAAACTCACTGTTGATGTTTTGAAGAACAACCATGCAACTCACAAGCATCAAGATACTGCAAAAAGTCAGCAATAACAATTATTCCATACCAAGATCACACTATCTGAATAAGTCAGTGACTTAGCAACATACCCAATGTGCCCTCACAATAAAGAAATCTCTTTTTCACTCATATCAGAATTCACATACATAAACATAGGGATAATCACAAGTCTCACTCTCAGAATGAAGTTCCAAACACTACATGTCAAATTCCATAGGCTTTCCCTTATAGTCAGTACCCAAATTTTTAGGTAGGTCAGTTAGGATCACTTTAGGGCTTTTCTTATGCTTGTAATGTAAGCTAGGGGTTGCTATGATATTCATGGATATTTTAGAGTGACTATGCCTCCTTGACACTACAATAAACTCTTAGGGTTTCACTTCTCAACCTTCTTTTATTCCTCTTCTTTTATTGATCAGACAGGCTCAAGATGGATGCGATCTTTTCAATCATTATATTATCTTTCTATCATCCTTAGCACAGCTTTCACTTTTCTTATTCCTTTTTCATAGCACCCAACTTTTTATTATTTTCTCTTATTCTACCTCTTTTTATATTTATTCTGCATCACGCACCCCTATAATAGCCATCCTCAACTTAGGTTGTTTGCCTAAGTCAAGGTGCACAGTGTCCACGGAGGACTAGGGCTAAAACAGGTTCATTGTGAAGTAAATGGGAAGGTGATAGGTTTCATAGAAAGAAACAGGCATATAGGCTCAAACCAGGTATCAAAGGATAGTATTCATATTGACAGGCTCTTAGTTCCTCTTTATGTTTTTATTTGAGTCGAGCTTCCCAACTTTTCTTATCTTGGGCGAGTTTATTATATTCATTCATGACTTTTTGAAGCTCGTCGGTTATCATATTTAAATTAGATTCAAGAACATTATAATTATGACAGTCGTGTGGTCTTACCTCGCTAGATTCTCCTTTTATCATGAAGCACATGTTGGCTGCTTCTGTGTCTTCTTCTGTTTCATCTTAATCACTCCAAGCGCTAAATTTTGGTTCTTTATAGGCAACCTTCTTCTTAATTCTTGTCACGACCTGGGGCTACCCCCTAGTCATGATAATGGCGCTTATGGTTATAAGTGACCATAAGCTAACCCATGAGCTGGTACCTGCTATGAGCACTGAATAATTATGAACATAACAATTGCGTAGAAGACAAACTGAGAAGGGAATATAAATCTGAATACTGAAATACTGAATCAAACATAAGTCTGATAAACCTGATAAAAACTGAAAAGTGACTGACTAACTGTCTAACTAACTATCTGAAATTTGAAAACCTCTAAACTGACTGAAGAGTTGATAGGATAGACCCCCAACTAACTTCGACTGACTGAATAAAGTGAAATACTAAAATAACTGCATAAACACAACATGTCATCAATGGATGAGAACTCACTACTACGGCTGCTAGATTACATTGAGCTGTCTAACTAAGGTTGGGAAACTATAGGTCCGAACCTATAATATAAGACATCATAGCAAAAAGAAGAATATGCGGTCTGTACTTTGAATGTACTGGTACATGAGATGAGGTTATGCGGATATACATGGGGTACTGTGTATATGAAATAAGGACAAACTGAATAGCATGAGATAACTAAACATGAATGCATAAAAACTATAATATCTGAGAATACAAGACCAAGCATAAATCTGTAAATTAAAATTTTTTGTGAGTCGACTATTGAGACTTCACAGTTGACTTGCCTGGAAATCAGTATATGTCACAAAACATATTAGATTTAAATAAATAGACAAGTAAATAATTGAATTTAAAATAAAAAATACGAAGATTTATCCTGGTTCAAAACACCAATGTGGCGCCTACTTCCAGTCCCCTTGGGTTTCAATATTTCCTTAGATCTTTCAAAGTCGGGCTCGAGTACAATGATGAGAAACAAGTTCTGAAGACTTATTTTGTTCTTCAAATCTTTTGACACAGCTTCAGTTTGTATTACAAAGTCGACTTGGTCCTATTATTTATATAACTTTTGTAAACTTATAAGTACAAAGCTTTGTGAGACAACGATTAAGATACTTTGAGATTTTTCCTAAAACTTACGTAAGTGCTTTGATTTTTTAGTCCTCTCTATATATTCTTCAGCTGCTTTTCTTCGTAAGTAAACCCAAGAGATTTTATCCCAATTAAGGATTTGAATTGATTCCTTTAGTGAGGAATGTTACTGTATAGTATGTTTATATCAGATATGTCCATACACAGTAGTTTATACACATCCATATCAGATACGTCCATGATCTTCTTTTCTTTTGCTCCTATGGTGATTGATACTCTTTTCTCAAGTTTTCCTCTAGTAAGGCTGTTGTTGGATGATTGTTTTCCTTTGCGACATCTTCTTAGAAGTCTTGAATTGATTTTATATGATTGATATTGTTTCAAGTTTAATGTAGACCATCATGTTATTGGATGCTTGTTTTAATTTAGCAAGATATTCTTGGATATCTAGAGTTGATTCCTTAGAGATTCTGAATATTTGGTGTATCTTCAGTATCTTCTCCTTCCATCATTGGAGATCATCAATATCCTACAAATGTTTTCTCATTAGTTTGTCATTATTAAAATATAGAACGTAAATATAGGAGGCTAAAACCAAACAAATTCTCAGGGTCCATTCGATGAAATTCTCTACTTTGTATGGTTATTGCTGCACCTGTTCTAATACATCAAAGGAATTTTACTTTAAATGAGTGTGAAGGTCCAAGGGACTTGGTCATTCCATCATAATTGGTGTTCTACGAACATGAAGAAGGTGTTCAGTAGGGTGGTCCAAGTCCAGTTTGCTCTGTACGAACACGATCAAAAAACTCTGAATGCGATGGGTCCACGCAATACAGCTTCGCAAACAGGACAAGTATCCCGAATTTTTGAAGAAGAAATTATTGAAAAGATTTAAATTTCTCTTTTTATCTAACACCCCACAACTCTATTTTTGAAACTTGAGAACTCAATTTGGGATATTCAAAAGATGATTTTCAAGATTTCTTCCTTAGGTATGATTCTTGTACTTTCTCTATCCCAATTTATATGATTCACTTTGTTTTTCAGTCCATCCTAACCGCATTTAAATATGTACTAATAATTTAACTTTAAAATACTCATTTTATCCTTAATGGAAAGATTTATAGTCTGAAAGAATCTATAACTTATTTTAGATCACAAGTTTCAAAATTCGGTCTTTCTTTCAAAAATTTATGTCAAACCAAACTACCTCCTATAAATTAGGATATAGAGAGCACTATTTTTACACATTCCCCAATAATTTATTTATGATTTCATCTTCAAATCTTTATTTTTCAATTTAAATTTTGCGGTTAAGTTAAGAAGGAATTTTTGATGATTTGAAAGCCGATTTTAAATTTGTTTCGGATGAAATTTCATATTGACTTCTTAAATTAACGTAATTTTCAAATAAAGTTTCAATTTTGCCCTTAGAGGCTCAGGGTTGACTGTTAAGTTGACCTTTTAGACCTAGAATTGAAGTATAAGGAATATGGCTGCCTATGATCTTATTTTCTTATGTTGAATATGTATTTGATTAGGTTGTGATCGTTTGGAGGCTCTTCAAAGGGTAGAAGCTTTGCTTTGACTTTATGGGTCTTCTTTAAGGCAAATTGAGGTTTCCTTGACTCTTTTTTAAGTGTTAATGTGTTACTCTCTCCATTTAAAAAGGAATGATCTACTTTTTCTTTTTAATCTATTTCAAAAAAATGATCCTTTCCTTTTTAGCAACCTTTTAATTTCTACTTTTCATGTGACATGTTTAATACTGCAAGATTAAAAGATATTTTGATACATTGATATATCTTTAATTTAAGATCATAAAATTTTAAAAATTATTTATTTTTCTAAATTTTATGTCAAATCAAAATAGATGATTCTTTTTAAAACGAAGAAAGTATTTATTTGTATTGAAGTGATAAAGATGTTTGGGTCCCATATATATGATATGACAACATCTATGCAGATAGATATTGTGTAAATCGTTAACGTAACTAATTGAATTATTTGGACTATTTCTTTTATTTACTAGCATGATTATTTTGAAAATTTTTGTGCCAAAAATAATGGTATCTCCCATTAAAATCCCTTGTAAATGTAAAATGCATTTCTTCTCACCATTTCCGAAATGTATGTGACAAATTATGTATTTTTATTTGGTCAAACACAATGACAATTTCCTAAACTTATTTCAGATTTTCATTTGTCATCTCAACTAAACATTATAAACACTCTAAGTGTTTTCACTTTGACACCTTTTAATAATGAGTTCACAATGAGCAAAATAAATAAGGAGAGTGTAAGTGATGTGGCAAGTAGGGCTGGGCGTAAAATACCAAATCAAATTATCAAATTGAACCAAAAAATTTGGTAATTGGTATTACCGAATATCTTGCGAAATTGAAGTTTAATTTATCGATTACCAAATTATCGAAATGGTATTGATAAGTATGGTATGTGGTATCTATGTTCAAATATCAATTATCGAATTACTAAATCCAAACTTTGAAAAAAACGAACCGAATACCGAACGTCCACTCCTAGTGGCAAGCAACAAATAAAATAATTACATGTCACATTTTAAATTTTAAAAATTATTTTAAAATCTTTTAACAATACCTCCCTCACCCCCATCCCCCATCCCCCATCCCCCACCCCTCACCCCTACCCCTACCCCATTCTCAACCCGCCCTACCCCAGATATTCTTTTCCAATACACCCCCTCTTTTTTTCTGAAAAGACAACCCCACACCATCCCCCTTCAGGTATCATCTTCTCTATTGAAATATGAAACAAGCTTCCATCATTTCTTCAAAACTCTTTTAATGGAGGAAGAAATTTTCAATTCAAATCTAATTTTAAAATAACATTTTTTTGAATTTTTTTTTCTTTGTATTATTTATTATTTCCAAATATGCCATCCCCTTCACCACCATTTTCATCCGAAAAAATAGATACCAAAGTTTTGTTTGTTCTTTTCCTCGTTGAAATAATGTATGCTTTGTTTAAATCGTATGTAAATTTTGACAACACCACCTTGAAACTGCTGATTTCACACTCGAGCTTGCCTTTAATTTAAGTTCATGAACAACTATCGAAAGTAATTTAGAAATGGGTAATTGGCCTTTTCCATCAGTCCAAGAGTCCAAACAAATGTGTTTGTGCCCGTGGAGTGTTCGTTGAACACGGAACAAGTTTAAAAGTTCATTCAAAGAGTTAATGATTAAGGAAAAAAAGGTGGTGCATGGTAGATTAATTTGCGATAATTTTAATTACTGTATTTAGCGACGGAGAAAGGTAGAGATGGGTTGGAGGTGGAGAAAGTGGTGGGGGGAGAGAGAAGAAAGAAGAAGAAACAAAAAATAAATTCACGCGCTTAAAGTTTGTGCAACACATCCAAGTCAGTAAAATGTGTCAAAATGACACAATGAATACTAATTTAAGTGTTTGAAATAAATAATAACTAATTGAGAAAAAAAATGTCATAAATAGTCCCTTAATTACAACAATAGGTCTAAAATAGTCCCTTAATTATACACTTATCAGTTCTGATCCTTTAACTATTTAAAAAACTTATCAAGCTTGATCTTTGATTATTTTTTTATAAAACAACGTAGGATTTTTGTTAATAAAATTTCTGCTTTCATAAAATTAAATCATAACTCATTTCCTCAATTATTTCTCTCTCTTTGCCACGTTTTTCTAGAATTTCTCTTATGAAAAAAATTTCTAACCTCAACAATTCAAAATAATTTTTTTCAAGAAAGAAGACACAAATTCTAATAAAACAAAGTATATTGATGTTACTAATGACTTGAATATGCTATGTTCCGGAGAATAGGACAATAACGACAAAGATCAATGCAAGAACAAACTTTTATTGTCATTGAAGACAACTTGAAAAAAGAAAAATTCAAGACGGAGATTTTGATCATGTTCTGAGTTTAAATAAAGTGGCCGGAGAAAAGTAATACTCCCTCTTTTCAAAAACAATGACTAATTTTTCTTTTTAATCTGTTTCAAAAAGAATGACCCCTTTCCTTTTGTGACAATACTTTAATTTCAACTTTACACATGGCATGTTTAGAACCACAAGATTAAAGGGCATTTTATTTACATTTGACGCAACTTTATTTTAAGACAATAAGATTCAAAAGTCTTCTTTATTTTCTTAAACTTTGTGTCAAGTCAAAGTAGGTATTTTTTTTAACGAAGGGAGTAGCAAAAATGACAAAATCGTGGAAAAAATAGCGGAAAGAGAGAATCTCTTGGACGCAGGATTTTGTTAGTGTAATCCTACGTTGTTTATATTAAAAGTAGCCAAATATTAAGCTTTATAAAAATTAATAGGAATTTTAACGACAAAATCTCCGTCTTGAATTTCTATCAAGTTTGATATTTGTCTATTTTTAATATAAACAACATAGGATTATACTTACGGGATCCTGCATCCAGGAGATTCTCTCTTTCTGTTACTTTTTTTCTACGAATTTGTCATTTCTGTAATTAGTTTTCTCTGGCCACTTTATTAAACTACTCGAAAGATGGTCAAAGTCTTCGTCTTAAATTTTACTTTGTTCAAGTTGTCTTAAATTGTAATAAAAGTTTGTTCTTGTATCGAACTTTGTTGTTATTGTCTTCACATTAACATATCATGCTCAAGTCATTAGCAATAACAATATAGTTTCTTTTATTAGAATTTGTGTCTTCTTTCCTGAAAAATTTATTTTGAATTATTGAGGTTATGAATTTTTTCACAAGAGGAATTTAAGGAAAAAGTAGCAAGGAGAGAAACAATTGAGGAAATGTGTTATGATTTAATTTCATTAATATATATCCTACGTTGTTTTTACAAAAAATAATAATAAAGATCAAATTTGATAAGTTTTTATATAATTAAAGGACTAAAATTGATAAGTTTATAGTTAAAGAATTATTTTAAACCTACTGTTATAATTATGGAACTATTTATGGCATGTTCTCCTAATTAAGATGTCTAAATAAAAATTGATGAGAAGTTTAAGAGTCTTGACAAAATATTTAACCTTTTTATTTAGCCTTCCATCCTATTTCCATGACACTCTTGTCCCACTGCAAGAAATAAGTGACGATGGGAAAAGAAGCGTACGCCCACTTTGATACCAAAGTTGAGGGGGGTACTTGTAGTATTAGATTTATCATATTTGTTGAAATGTTATGTCACAGCATTCCTTAGTTATTTGTTTTAACCTTATTAATTCTTCTATATTATTTTTAAGGTATACTATATGGTCCATCTACTTCTTTAGAGGTAGAGGTATAGACTGCGTACATCTTACCCCCCCAGACCCCACTAGGTGGAAATACACTGGGTTTGTTGTTGTTGTTGTACTATATGGTCCATGTTTCTAGTTTTTATGTAGTCGAGTAGATTCTTTTTCATAAGTATTTCTATTTATCTTATTTGCTCCATATCTTTCCTCCAATATTCTAAATATTCGTAATTTATCATTTTAGTCTGAGTAATAATATCTACCATCAAAATCTATATTTTCTAACTCTTGTTCTATCCATTCAGTATTTAGTAACTCATCTTCAAAATCAAATATCTTTTTTCATATGAGTTTTCTTATATCTATTACTTCTATATCCTTAAGTATATACAAAATAAGTATCTTGACCCTATCTATCATTTCATCAGATAAGCAGTTAGTCATTTTATTTCATATGATGCTTATTTCAAAATATTCCTTTCAATCATATACATAATAAAATATGATCATCTTAGATCACTATGTACTAGATTATCCTTAGATAATTATGTTCCTCTGTCACTATTAGTATGGTATTTTTGGATACTTTTTCCCTAAACAACGCCTCAACTCTGGTTACTACCCTATCACGGCTTCTCTGTGTTACTGGTTTCACCTTTAGGATGGCATAGTTCTGGAAATTTTTCTCCTTTTCCTCTTTGCTAATAAACTTCAGAACATATTATCCTTCGAATAATTCTACTATATAGTAATAACATGAACTTATTTTACTATATCATGATTGTCGAAAATTTATGAATTTAGCTATTCATAATTATAAATGAAAATACATGTTCTTGTAGGTTTGATGATTCTGAGCTTTGATTTTCCATAGTTGAGTATAAAACTGAATATCTTTATTAATTATGAGAGAATTTTGGTTGTGTACAAGAAGGTTTGGTTTCTGTGTAAAAAGTCTTACCTTAGATTTTCCATCTGGCTTACATTTATAATCTACAAAATGAAAATCCTAACACTATTCCTATTCTACACTTGTCAAAAAAGAGAAAAACTAATAATGGCCCTTTGCAAAAAAGTCAAGAACTAATAAAAACTAATAAATGCTATACAATAATTTACGTCTTTAGAAGTCAAAAAAGTTATATAATAATTCACATGTCATTTTCATAGCTTTAATATCTTGTCTCCTTGTCTCCTGCTTTTATTTCTTCATTGGTTCGTCTTTCTTTATGTTACTTTCTATTCCTTGTTGTCTATCTTCCAGTTGGCTTTTTTTTCGTCCTTATCTTCTTGGTTGATTTTTCTCTTTATCTTTCATTCTAGTTGGACTTCTGGGATAATATTATCTTCTCCGTTACATCTCGAACATTGATGATCTGGATATTTATGTTCTATTAATTTGCAATATCTTGTCAATAATTATTCTAAAATAAATTCCTTCTTAATTGCTCTTGTAATTGGTTGTCTTTCTGGATTGAGTAATGTCATTATCCATTTTTTAACTTCTTCCATATCTGACTGTCGTAGCTCACTTGAATTTGAATAAACCATTAGCTGGTCTCACGAATAATAACTCCATATAGGGTTTTCATTGATATAATTATTTGCTAGCTCTTGAATAATCATAGATATTCCAATAATTCATTTATTTGCATAGAAATCTAGTATTTCTATGTTAGGTATTTTTGGATGTTGTCCAATATCTTTGGTATAATCATATCTCTGGTTAATCCAATTTTTACAACTTGTATAACTGATTTAATTTCGTCATATAATATCTCTGCTGGGGCAGTATAAAACTATATAAAAAATAGGTTTCCTTTGGTTATTTTTTTGTAGGTCAAAAATGCTCTATATATTTCAGGTATAGCTGATAATTCATTTTCGTCTTAGGTATACACGATATTAAGTAGTTCGTAACTAAAAAAAGTTCAACTAGGTTTGGATTGGTTTTTGGTAGTGCAATTAACTTATTGTATCCTTGTAGATTTTGGTTTATATAGTCTGTTTTTGGTTCTTTGATATTTATAGCTCTGGGTTTAAGATTTAGGTAAGTTTGTATTTTGTGTATATTTTCTATGTATGCTCGGGTTATATGATTATAGGGTTTTTTGTCTTGATTCAAACTTTCTAGATATTTGATAGTTTGTGGAGGTATGATTAAAGGGTCTTTGGTATTTTGGTATAAATGGTTTGTCAAATATCTTGTTCAGATTTAATCCTTGTCTACTAACTCCTTTGCTTGTACCTAAAGATGTAAATTGATAAAGGTTATGGGTTTTATGGAGTGTCCCAACGTCTCCTTTTAGCTCTGAATTTTTGATGTTTTTCGATCGACATAGCTCTGCATTTTTATAGTCATGCGGCTGACTTGTAGCTTTAGACTTCAGTTTACCTTCATTAGTCTTTAGCTTTTCTACCTCATTGCCCATACTGTCCACTTTCATTGAAAGCGTAGTTAGGGTTTTGAGTATTTCTTCTAGTGTATCATTTTCTGTTATATCAGTCTGTGTAGCCTTGTCTTGATATGTAATCTGTAATAACATTCTTGTTAGTATTAATTATTTCAACTGTAAATGTAAAGTTCAATATATTTAATACCAACCTCCGTATTTCTTTTGTTGTAACTGAATTTTGTATTTTCTTAGTTAACCATCATCGTACCTGTGTATTATCTGTTCGTACTATAAATTTGTTAGATACAATATATGGTTCAGATGTTAATAAACACTTATATAGTGAACATAATTCTTTCCTATTTATTTTCCATTTTAGTTTTGTTTCATTAAATGTTCCTGAATAATATCTACAGTGATGTTCTATTTTTTTGTTTTTATACCTGTATTTGAGTACTCCTCCATAGTTATGGTCACTTGCATCTGCTTCTACTATATACATAAAATTTTTATTTTCATCTGGAATTGTAATTTTGGTACTTTTTTACAAAGTGTCTTTATTTTTTGCACTTGTTTTTTATCTTCTTCACTATAATTATATTCCACATCCTTTTTTAATTTCTTTTGTAATGGTTTTAAATTCTCTGTTAGTTTTGGTATATATTCTCTTACCTGGTTTACTAATCCTAAAAATGATTGTAACTTCTTTTTTTGTATCTAATTCTTCTTTTGAATCTATTATTTTTTGTACTATATGCTATTACATTTTTACTCCGTTTTTATCTCTTTGTATTCCTAAGAATTCTATCTGGGTTTTCATTATTTCTGTCTTTTTCTCACTTAGGCTTATTTCTGAATTTTCTATTATATTTGTAAATTGTTCTAATAACTTTAGGTGTTCATCTTTAGTTTTTGAATATAGTAATATATCGTCTATATACACTATACAGTTAGGTAGTTGTTTAAAATAATTATCCATAAAATGTTGATACCTACCTAGTGCATTTTTATATCCAAATGGTAACACATTCCATTCATAAAATCCTTGTGGTATTGTAAATGCAGTTAGCTTTTTTTATTCTTCTTCTAGTTTTAAATGGTAAAATTCTGATTTATAATTAAATTTGCTAAAATAATTATATCCTTATATTTGTCTTATTTTTAGTATTTTATTTGGTATTGGGTAATTATATGTTATAGTTTTTGCATTTAAATTCCTATAGTCATTAACCATTCTACTTTTTTCCTTTTTTTGTTCACTATGTTTATTTACTATAAATGTTGGGCTAGTGTGTTTGCTATTACTTTTTTGTATATATTGTTTTTCTAATAGTTCATTTATATACATTTCAAATTCTTTTAGATCGTCGAAATTATACGTTAGTGGTTTTTGAGTTATTATACTATCTTTATTTATTAGCTCAAATTTTACAGTAATTTTATGTTTTTCCCATCTTTTTAGTGGATCTTCACTATATAGTTGTTTTAATTTATTTTTGATTATTTTTACTTTATCTATTGAAAATATGGTCATTTCTTCCTTATTTATAGAGAATATAATTAATTTCGTGTCTTCGGTAGTTTTTATATTTTCTAATTTTTGTGTAATTTTTTCACTTCCTTTTATCCAATCGGTTTTCTTTCTTATTTTATTAGTAACTCTTTTTGCTCTTACCTTTTGTTTGCATGGTGTTGTAAACCACCAGTGTGATTTAGTTTTATTATGTGTGGATATAGTTTATCTAAAAACGGCATTCCTAAAAGCATATCTTTTGATGTTAGTTCGTAATTATAAATTTCTTCTATTATTAATATTTATCCCATATTTGTATTTTTACATTCCTAGCTTTATATGTAATTAGACTTCCTTCATTATTAAATCCTTTAACTACTATTGGTGTTCTTAACTTATCCCATTTATTTTTTGGTAAACAGTTATATCTACATAAATTGGCTTCTGCTCCTGTATCTATCATTGACGTATAATATCTATTATAATATCCTTCTACTATTATCTTTATGATTACATATATTTTCATAGTAAAGCTCTTTTTATTAACAATTTTTCTTTATTATACGTTATGGTTAATTGGGTATGTTCTATATTGTATGGTTTTACTTGTTCCAACCATTTTATTCCTAATATTATATCTTCTTTTTGTGTTTCTTCTTTTACTTCAAATTCAATTTTATCTTTTTGACTCCTCTTATAATTTCCTTGTCAGTCGTATTCTTAATAATTATTAGATTTCTTGGCGAATCTGGACACTTATCATCATTTGTTTTAATTTCTTCAGTTTTTACTAAGTATTTCAGTATATAATTATCTTCCTGTCCTGTGTTTATTAGTATTAAATATTTTTTTTCATATATTGTTCCTATTATATAATATTGAGTTAGATTAGATTTTAGAGTTATCTCATATGCTATTCTTTTTTTATGTTTCTGGTTTTTGATAAGACATTCTCTTTGGTGTTCTTTTTTTTTCATTTACTATTTCTAAATCTTCTTCTATATCTATATTCTGGTAGCTATAATCATTATTATCTATGATTTTTACAAATTGCTCAAAAGGGCTATCTATTTTTATTTTGTTTATTTTATTTTTTCCAGTTATTTTATTCTTTGTTGTTAATACATATAAATTTTTGCATCTTACTGTAAATATTTTACTTCCTGGGGTTAATTCTATTTCTAATATTTTCCAATATAGTATTAATGACTTATCTATATTTTTATTTGTTATTGGTATTGAATAATTTACACTTATTATAAATTTAAATTTTTGGTATATTAGATTCCCTATGATAGCACTTATTATGCTTTTTTCTATAGATTTTACGATCCTATCATCTGCTAAATATAGTTCTATTGGTGTATCTATTTCTTCTCTAAAAAATGTTTTTATTAATATTTTTGTTCCTCCAAGGTGTATATATTTTATGGGGTCTTTACTTTTTATATCTTGTATTTCTTTATTAACTATTCTTTTTATTACTAGTGGTATACTAGATTTTCCTTTCGCGTATCTACAATCTATTATATATTCTTTTTGGCTTACTACGTAGTATTCTTCTTTCCGTCTATTAAATATATTCCTTATTGTTGGTACTTTAAATATTTTTTCTACACTTAAGTCTAATTTTTTTCCTTTTATTTCTTCAAATATATTGCTATCAAATATAAATTTTTGATCTATTTCTTCTTCATTTAAATATTCTTCCTTTTTTATTATTTGCATACTTTCTTCAGTCATTTAATTCATCTAATTCGCTATCTATTTTGTTATCTGTTTCATTTTTCGAGATTTCATATATACTATCTTCACTTTCTAATTCATAATCTATATAATCTATTTGCATATATTCTGTGTTTTCTATCTTTATTTCTGATATTTGTTTCTTTTTTGGATCTTTGAGTACTTTACAATCTTTAGCTAAGTGTCCTAATTTTCCACAATTATAATATTTACATTCTTTTATAGACTTCTTCTTTCTATATGGTCTTTTATGTTTATAGTCTTTTACGTAATATCTTTTTCTTGGTTTTTTATATTAATATTGGGATTTCTTATATTTCTTATGTCTTTTTCTTTTCTTGTAGTATTTTTCTTCACATCCAAATTGAGGTGTTATTTTATCTTTGCAACATGCTAAATTCTTTATTAATGTTTTTCTCCATTTTTAATTCTTCCCTATATTTTTCACATATATTCCTATACCATTGTTGTAAAAATTTTATCCTTGCTCCTAGAGTATCTACTATTTTTGCTTCATCCCAACATTTTATTATTTTTGAACTAAATGATTCAGGTAGTTTGCTAACATATAATCTCCTTATTTCCTTATTTTCTTCTACATTATATTTTCCCTTATAATAATATTCTTTGAATGCACATTTATATTCATCTATGTAGCACATATTACATATTGCTAATTTCAACATTAAATTTCTATTTGTATCCTTTTCTATATTTTGTTCTTCTTCTTCTTCTTCTTCTTTTTTTGTTTCTATACTACTAAATTCATTTCTGATAGCCGTTTCATATTTTTTTAATATTTCTATGGGTGATGCTTTAGTTGTAACTTCTTTAGTTGTTCGTTCTGTATTTGTCAGATCTTAGTACCTTTTTACTTTCTTCGGTTAAATTTGATAGCCATAATTTTAATGTTCCTATTAGTGTTCTTTCTATATATTCTGGTGTATTTGTTGTGTCTATGCTATTATCTAGTAATTGTTTTGATACATATCCTACCCATAATTGTATCGTCTTATTTGTGTCTATTACACAGTCTAAATTTAAGAAGTTATAATTTTTATTAACTATTTATTTTGGTGTCCATCTGTATTCATTTTTTGGGTTGTACTTATTTTTGTATTTATATTTTGGCTTTCTTATTTCTGATGTACTAGGTATTATGCTTTCGTCATCTTTTTTATCAAGAGTATTTATTTCTTCTATATTTTTTTTATTAACTGCTTATTCTTTTTCCTTAATTTCTAGATCTTTTATTCTTTCTAAAATTTCTATATATGTTTCACTATCTTCTGAATCATAATCATTTATTTTTCAGTATCTATTGTATTTATTTCTAATTCATTGGTCTTTAATTCTTCATTTTTGTTTGTAATTTTTCTTTAAATTGGTTTATTTCATCTAGTAGTTTCTATTCTTTATCCTTTTCGTCTTTTTCTCTTTGTCTTTTTTCCATATAGATATTTTAGTATTTGTAATTCTTTTTTTAACTCAGTAATCCTATTATTTTTTATTTCTTCTATTTTCTGTATTTCATCCGTAATTTGTTATTTTATTTTTTTTATTTTTTTTCCTGTTTATTTCTTCATTTTCTTTTGCTATTCTTACCATAGTTGTTAGTTTATCTTCTAATTTTAATTCTTCTTTTTCTAACATTAAATATAAGTGTTCACCTATTTTCTTATATCTTCTTCCTAAATTAGAAAATATTATTCTTATTTTTAGCCTTTCGTGATTTTCATATGTTTTTTCATCTATTATGAATTCTTCTTTATTCATTTTATCTATTTGATTGTATATAATTCATGTTGATGTATGTATTCTAGGTTATCTATTAGAGCTTCTAAATATGATATTTCTTCTTTTTGTGCTTTTATTGATTTTTGACATACTCCAATAATTAAATTATATTGTAGTCTTTCTTTTCTTATTTTTAATTCATTCGTTTCTCAGATAATATTTGTTTTAGTTCCTTATATTTTTGAAATTGGTCTATTTTATTCATTAGTATTTATAATATTTTGGTAGATTTCTAAATTTAGTTCTATCATAATATGCATTCCTTAAATTAATACATATAACTCCTCTATTTTTAAATAACAAGTGGACATTTTTACCTCTTTCATCTTATATTTAAAATTCTTTTATTACTTATTTTATTACTCTTTTTCAATACATTGGAAACTATCCCAATACATGAAAATGGACAAATTAACATAATTTTTATAAATATGATTGCCTAGTACTTATTGTTTGAAAGGAATAGTCTAGGATAAAAATAATAATATAAAATTAATTAATTAAATTCTCATATATCCAAAATCAGTGTGACCAGTATCATCTGAAATTTTAAATTTAACATTATATATTTATGTATCATATCTACTTAATTATATGTTTCATCATATAAATAATTCTTATTTTCTTAATCTTTAATTATATATATATATATATATATATATATATATATATATATTAAAACCTATCAATATTTTGAATAAATTTTATTTTTTTATATTTTTTGAAATCTGATTCGCAGTTTAGTATTACATAAAATAAGCAATTATCAAATTTTCAACACAAAAAGTTAGTTATTTTTGTATGAATTTAGTTGTACAATTTTATTTATGCTAGAATTTTTCTCATGATAATTCAAACGATTTTTTTTTTCATTTCAAATATTTTCTATCTACTTTTAGAAGTAGAGTGGAAAGAAGTCAACATAACATTTGAAAATTTCACATAAAAATTTTCTTAGTTGAAAAAAATAATTACCCTATGTTAATCTTACACTTAAATTATAAATAAATGATAAGAAAAATACATAAAGAAAAGAATTAAAACTATTTATGAGTTTTAAAACTAAAAGTTTGCATAGTTAAATAATTTTTAATATAATATGAAAATATTTTAATAAAAACTTAAAAATACTTTAGACATGATAGACATTGACAAGTTATAAAAATCATATAGTTCATAAGTGTCGACTTTAATTAACAATTACCTAAGAGAGTCAAACATTGATGTTGTAGTCTTGCGTCACTATGTTACGCCAATTTGATAACTTAGGAACCATTATTTATATTTTTATTAGTATATATGACTTCTAATTAAGGAACTATATTAATTTTTATGTTTATATAAATTTAAACTACATATTTGAATTGTTTTTGTTTTTAAATATAGTTTTAAAATATTTCGATAGTGATAGTTAAAGCTCAAATTACTTTAGACATGATAGATATCGTCACAAAATAAAAATTATATAGCTCAAAAAAAGCGATATTGGTTAAACATCAATTCAAGAAAGCCACACATTAATGTTATGGTCTTGCAATCCTACGTACTTTAATTATAATATTTGTTAACTGGTGAATTAAAAATATAATTATTAACTGGTGAATCATCAATTATATTTTTTATTAATATGAACTTTAACTGCGTGATTTTATTTTTATGTTTAGAAAAATCGAACAACATATTTAAATAGTTTAAAGTATAATTAAAAAATATTTCTATAACAATTGTCTAAGTTGAAAATTCTTTAGACATGATAGATATTAAAACATTATAAAAATCATAGAGTTCATAATTGTTGACCCTAATAAATATCAACCCAAAATAATTACTCATTATAGCTATCAAGCTAACCATTGTCATAATTTCTTAGTACTCTAAATAAAAATTAACTATGTCCACATTTAATTATTTTCACATTTCTTAATAACCTGAAGTAGAAATATTGATTAATTATAATATTTTATTTGAAATAATTTATTACAGCTACAAGTTGAGGTTACTATTACTAAATTAACTTTTATCGTGTGAAAAATATTTTTTTCACTTACACTAGGCATGTTGTAGGTGAAAATTAAAAAGAATTGAAATATTGAATTACTGAAATCAAAGATAGGTAAAATTTATCTGTTGTTACATAACATTGATTCTATCACATAAAAAAAATTCAAACATAAACGTCATTTAACTTTAAAAATTGATATATTTGTAACATAAAATTATTTTATCTTTAAAATTTAGAACAAAAAAATTATTTGACCACAATTTTTGTATACTATTAGAAAATAAAAAATTAAAGGACATATAATAGCTATAATTGTTGGGTTCGAAATCGAGAGGGCATCATGCGAAAGTTTTTAGTTTGCAAATCATATAGACGATAAATCAGATGACAAAGAAAATAATACTAAAAAGCATAAAATTATTATATGTTTTGGCCAATTGATCTACATATTATAAAACATAATATTTAAGAAAACACAAAAACTAATGAGAGAGAAAATCTCCCCCTAACCAAAGCTCTTAAATGACTACATTATGGATGCTATTGTGTTATAGTATGAGAAGGGCGGTCTTCTATTTATAGAGTTCCAAAACCTTTCCTCTAAGAAAGAGGTTTGCAAAATATAAAAAAATTTATATTTTTCTTTCAAGAAAAGTAAAAGTAATTATGGTTACTTTTATTTTCTTTCCAAAAAAAAGTAAAACTTAATTTTGGTAAGAAAATTAGGGCAAAAACCCTAACAAATCTCTTTATTTTGGCTTGATTTTCTGTAAAATATTCTTGATCCTCCTTCTTTTTGTGCATTATCTTCGTTTTTCATATATTGTTCATATATCACTGTTGTTTGACATGCTTTAAAAATTGAGTCTCTTTGGGTTAAAATATATCAACACTTTTCGGGTTAAAAATATTGGATCCCTTTTGCAGGGTTAAAAGTGAGCTTCATTTTCAAATATGTGACAGCAGGATTATTGAAATATGATTGACAAGTGTCTCCACATGTAACTAGACAAAGATCTTCATTGTCGTCAAATTAGTTGCAACTTTGATCTCAATATGTCCTCAATCTGAACCACTGAACCATTGAACTATGTGGTCTGATACCACTTGTTGGGTTTGAAATCGAGAGGGCGTCATGCGGAAGCTTTTAGTTTGCAAATCATATAGACGATAAATCAGATGACAAAGAAAACAATACTAAAAAGCCTAAAATTATTATATGTTTTGGCCAATTAACTTACATATTATAAAATATAATATTTAAAAAAAAATACAAAAACTAATGAGAGAGAAAATCTTCCCCTAACCAAAGCTTTTAAATGACTATATTGTAGATGTTATTGTGTTACTATATGAGAAGGGTGGTCTTTTATTTATAGAGTTTCAAAACCTTTTCTTCAAGAAAAAGGTTTGCAAAATATGAAAAAATTTTATATTTCCTTTTCAAGAAAAGTAAAAGTAATTAAGGTTATTTTTATTTTCTTTCTAAGAAAAAGTAAAACTTAATTTTGATGAGAAATCAGGACAAAAATTCTAACAATAATAGCGGTTTTATGAAATTGATTTGAGACACATAATAAATACTAATTCTCATTGCACTTGATTAGGATAAGCTTGTGTGAGACTTACTAAAATTTTGCTTGGATTTGATATAATTAGTTAATCAAAGTTAATATAATTACTTATTTTTAAAAATTACATTTATAATTTACAAGGTATAAAATTGGATCCAATCGACAACTCTAATGACACTTCAAATAATCTATATGTGAGACAAGTCTATCAATTAATTTTAATCATGGATATATATATATGTGTATGCTTAAGTTACAGAAATAGCTCATTACTGGTATCAAATCAATAATAATTCATACCAATTAAATCTTCTGACCAATAATTAAGTCAAAAAAAATGAAATTTAATTTATTCATTTTTCTCTTTATAAAGAGGTTTTCTTTCATCCAAAAATTGACTATAATTTCTTACATAAAACTTAAGTTTAAACGTAGTAAAATTTTATTTAAATTGGCTATAATTAGTGAATTAAAAAAAACTACATTATAATCACTGATCTATTTAAATTATATTTCAAATTTACTTGTAAGATTCGGTAAGATTGTATCAAATCAAATCAAATGATTAAAAATCTAATCTAATTAGATCGGCAAATATATTACTGTGATGAAACTTAGTGTTTGATTTTATGATAGGAAAAATTAATCTCTATGTAGACACAATATAAATTTATTATTGTATTTTTGTAATCTTTTTTCAAAGAAGTTTATTCGACCTAGTTAACAACAACCTAGGAGAGTACTAAAAAATTAATATTGTAATTTTTGTGCCCTTATTTTATGCCAATTTGACAACTTATGAATCATTACTTATATTTTCTATTAATATGAGCTCTAAGTAAGTAATTTAATAAATTATTATGTTTGAATAAAATTTAAAATATATATATATATATATATATATATATATATATTTTTAAATATAACTTTTAAATATTTCAATAGCAACACTCAAAATTCAAAGTACTTTAGTTATGATAGACATTGACATATTATAGAAATCACAAAAATTATACAAATCATAAGTGTTGACCCTAATTATGAAAATCAAGCATACAGATGCTATATTATGAAAATCTTACACCTATACTTTCCGTAATATTATACCTATTTTGTAAACATTTAAGAAAATTATGTATAAAATAATTTTAAAGTGAAAGAATAAAATAAAATATTACATTTAAATAAAATTACAAATAACTTAAGTATTTAAAGTGAAAACAAATTATTACTAATAGTTGGTTTATCCTATTAAATAATTTGTATTATTTCTTATCACACTCATTAGACATAAAATAAATTATTTTATTAAATAAATAAATTATAGATTTGCTAACAGCTTTACTCTGTTTTATATTCCCTATGGGTGCCGTATCTATGTTATGTCATCTGCTGCTGTGCTGTACTATGTGTTTGTGTGATATCTCGTGACTTGAGCCGGGGGTCTTTCGGAAACAGCCTTTCTACTTCATCAGAGGTAGAGGTATGGACTGCGTACATCTTACCCCCCCAGACCCCACTAAGTGGGAATACACTGGGTTTGTTGTTGTTGTTGTATAGATTTGCTAACTTTTTATTTTAAATTATTCCCAAATTAAAAATAAAAGAAAAAAATAACTATTTAGCCTCTTTCATCAATTTCTCTCCGAATTAAAAGGTGTCGCATGGATATTTAGCCTCTTTCATCATTTGATTTTTTTATTACTATTTTATTTTTTTCTTTTTAATATTAATTTTTTATTTTACATTATTTATGTTCCATTTTCTTTCTTTTTATTTGTCAATTATTACTTCTTGTAATTTTATGTTATGCCGCGTATTTTTATTATTATTTATTTATTTATTTATTCATCTAGAATAGCTGATTAACTACACTACTATTTTAATTATTGAATTAAAATAGAAGTTTATTGTTGAACAAGGTTATAGATTCATATTTTCTTTTCTTTTGAATTAAATTACACGGGTCATAAAAAATTATCAAAAAACATGAATCAATTATTTTTATAATATTAGTATATATATATATATATATATTCATTAATATATTTTTAATAAATAATATATGCATCTTGATTATCAATTTAGTATCATTTATAAAGGTTAGTTGCTATCAAATACGAGTTTTACTTTAGACATGGTGGACATCAACACATTATAAAATCATAAAACTCATATAGTTCATGTGTGTCAGTCTAGTTAATAACAATCCTAAAAAGTCTTTCACTAATGTTGTGGGGGGGATTAGGCTCTCGTGTTACGACGATTTGATAACTTGCGAATTATCATTTATGTATGTTATTAATACGACCTCTAATTATTAATTATGTTTAAATTATTTTTTTATAATAGTGGTGTCCAAGCCAACTTACAATAAATTTAAACTATATATTTAAATAATTTGAATTATAGCAACATTCAAAATTTCAAATATACTTTAGACATAATAGACGTCGACACATTATAGAATCCTAAAAATTATACAGTTCACATGTGTTGACCCTAGTTAACAACAACTCAAGCTATCAAGACGCATTAATGTTGTAGCCTTAGATCCTTAGGTTATGCTGATTTGATAATTTGTGAATCATTACTGATAATTTTTATGAATATGTCCTTTAATTAAGAAATTTAATTAAATATTATATTTAAATAAATTTTAATTTTATTTTGATAATTTTTAAATATAATTGCAACATATATCAATATCGACAGTCAAAATTCAAAACACTTTAAACATGGTAGACATCGGCATATTATAAAAATCGTATAGTTCTTATAATTTGATCCTAGTTAACAGCAACTCATGCGAGTCATGCATTGATTTAATATATTTTATTAACGACAGTCAAAATTCAAATCATTATACATATAATAGATATTGACACATTATAGAAATTGTGAAAATCACAAAATTTACATTTGTGGACCCTAGTTAACAACAACTAAATATATCAAGACGCATTATTGTTGTATTTTGTACCTCTATATTACGGTACTTTGATAACTTGTGAATATTACTTATATTCACTATTAATATATCCTTTAATTAAATAGTTTTAATTAATTATTACATTTTAATAAATTTAAACTATATCTAAATAGTTTATAAGTCTAATTTAAAAATATTTCAATAATGATAGTCAAAATTTAAAATATTTTAGACATGATAAACATTGACACATTATAAAATTATATTTTTCATATTTTCTGAATCTAGTTAATGTTTTTAAAAAAATACTTTTGTCATAAACTTTAGAATGAAATGACTTTTATATAATAAATAAAGAAATTTTGGTGATAAATTCAAAATTTTAGTTAACCACCGATGATCGTATCCAAAAATATTTTAAAGAATTATGATCAATATATAATAAAATTAGTTTTAAATTTTGATAAAAAAAAAAAGACTAAAGAGAAAAATCGAGGGAGAAGGACGAAAAGGGAGGGTGTGATTGGATAGAAAGTGAAATTAAGGTGGGTCTCCCATTTTAAAGTTAAATAAATATTCCTCTTTCATATTTAATGATAGTCATAATTTATTCAACACAAATTTTAGTTACATTTAACTTCTTGGATTTACGAGATAGTAAAAATTTATTTATTTATTTATTTAAAGGAAAATGTTAGTATAGTCTTTATACATTTTTGGGCCAAAAAATTATGGCAAAAAATATGTACTCTAATTAAATAATTTTATTAATTATTATATTTAAATATATTTAAATTATATTTAAATAAATTTTTAATTTTTTAAGTTTAATTTGAAAATATTTCAATATTTGCAATCAAAATACTTTAAATATAATAAACACTAACACATTATAAAAATCATATCGTTCATATTTATCAACCCTAGCTAATGTTATAAAAAAATATGATAAACTTTAGAATCGAATGAATTTTATATAATAATAAATTTATTATTGTGATAAGTTCAAAATTAGTTAATCATAGATGAACTTTTTCTAAAAATATTTTAAATAATTATGATCAATGTAGTAATAAAACTAGTTTTAAATTTTGATTTAAAAAAAAAACTAAATTGAAGATTGAGGGAAAAGGATGAAAATGCAATGGATGAAGTTAGGGGGGACTACACACTAAAGCTAATTTAATAATTTTCCTTCACATTTAATGATAGTGATAACTTATCCTACATAAATTTTAGTTGCATTTAACATTAAAAATTTACTTTTTTTTTTTATCTAAGGAAAAGGTTAGTATGGAATTTGTACATTTATGATCATTTTATGAACAAAAAGTTATGACCATTTAGCAGCTCCCTATAATAATACATACTCTATTATTTTCAATACATCAAATCAAATACTGCATAAAAAATAGAAAAAGTCCTTCTGGCCACAATAGAAAAAAGTTATGTTCACACTTTAAACAAGTTAACTTTTAGACTTTTATGCCCTTTTTATGGTAAAATACGGTAAAATTTAAATAAGGCCATGAAAGTCTTTTCACAATTGTGGCCAAATTTGGGCCAAAAATTGTGACCATTTAGCACTTTCGTAAAAAATAATTTTAGCATTACTAATCTCAATATTAATAATTTCAGTACTACTAATTTCAATATTACTAATACAACCTATTTAATACTGGGAGCTGCTAAATGGCCATAATTTTTTTTGCCATAAAATGGCCAAAAATGTATAAAGACCATACTAACCTTTTCCTTAAATAAAAAAGAAGTAAATTTTTAATATTAAATGCAACTAAAATTTATGTGGGATAAATTATCACTATCATTAAATGCGAAGGAAAAGTATTAAATTAAATTTAGTCTGTGAAACCCAGCTAAATTCATTGCATTTTCATCCTTCTCCCTCAATCTTCAATTTAGTCTTTAAAACTAGTTTTATTACTACATTGATCATAATTATTTAAAATATTTTTTAGAAAAGTTCATCAATGATTATTAATATATTGGTCATAATCCTTTAAAATATTTTTAGAAAAAGTTCATCTATGATTAACTAATTTTGAACTTATCACAATAATAAATTTATTATTATATAAAAGTTATTCAATTCTATAGTTATCACATTTTTTTAAAACATTTGCTAGAGTTGATAAATATGAACGATATAATTTTTATAATGTGCCAGTATTTATTATATTTAAAGTATTTTAAATTTTGATTGCTAATATTGAAATATTTTCAAATTAGACTTAAAAAAATAAAAATTTATTTAAATATAATTTAAATATATTTAAATATAATAATTAATAAAATTATTTCATTAGAGTACATATTTTTTGCCATAATTTTTTGGCCAGAAAATGGCCATAAATGTATAAAGACTATACTAACCTTTTTCTTTTAAGAAATAAATAGATCTTTACTATCTTCTAAATTCAAGAAGTTAAATGTAATTAAATTTATGTTGTATAAATTATGACTATCATTAAATATGAAAGAGGAATATTTATTTAACTTTAAAATGGGAAACTCACCTTAATTTCACTGTCTATCCAATCACACCCTAACTTTTTTCCTTCTCCCTTAATTTCTCTTTAGTTTTTTTTTAATTGAAATTTAAAATTAATTTTATTATGATTGATCATAATTCCTTAAAATATTTTTGGATAAAGGCCATCAGTGGTTATCTAAATTTTGAATTTATCACATAAATTTATTTATTTATTTATTTATTATATAAAAGTCATTTCATTCTAAAATTTATCACAAAAGTGTTTTTCTTAAAGCATTAACTAGGTTCAACAAATATGAAAAATATGATTTTATAATGTATCGATGTTTATCATGTCTAAAATATTTTAAATTTTGATTATCATTATTGAAATATTTCAAATTAGACTTATAAATTATTTAAATATAGTTTAAATTTATTAAAATATAATAATTAATTAAAACTATTTAATTAGAGGATATATTAATAATAAATATAAGTAATATTCAAAAGTTATCAAATTACCGTAATATAGAGGTACAAAATACAATAATAATGCATGTTGATATCTTTAGTTGTTGTTAACTAGGGTCCACAAATGTAAATTTTGTGATTTTCACAATTTCTATAATGTGTCGATATCTATTATGTGTATAATGATTTTAATTTTGACTACCGTTAATGAAATATATTAAATTATATTTAAAATTTATCTAAATATATAGCTTAAATTTTATTTAAATATAATATTACTTAATTAGAAATCATATTATAACAAATATAAATTATAGTTTGTAAATTATAAAATCGACATAATATAAGGTCGTAAGACGACAACATCAATACATGACTCTCATGAGTTGCTGTTAACTAGGATCAAAATATATAAACTATACAATTTTTATAATATGCCGATGTCTACCATGTTTAAAGTATTTTGAATTTGATTATCGATATTGATATATTTTGAAATTATATTTAAAAATTATTGAAATAAAATTTAAATATAATATTTAATTAAATTGCTTAATTAAAGGACATATTCAAAAAAATTATCACTAATGATTCATAAATTATTAGATCAGCATAACCTAAGGATCTAAGGCTACAACATTAATGCGTCTTGATATGCCGAGTTGTTGTTAACTAAGGCCAACACATGTGAACTGTATAATTTTTAGGATTCTATAATGTATCGACGTCTATTATGTCTAACGTGTGTTTGAAATTTTGACTGTTGTTATTATTCAAATTATTTAAATATATAATTTAAATTAATTGCAAGTTGACTTAGACACCACCACTATAAAAAAAATAATTTAAACAAATTTAATAATTAGAGGTCATATTAATAACATATATAAATGATAATTCACAAGTTATCAAATTGGCGTAACATGAGAGCCTAAGCCCCCCCACAACATTAGCGGAAGACTTCTTAGAATTGTTGTTAACTAGATTGACACACATGAACTATATGAGTTTTATGATTTCTATAATGTGTTGATGTCCACCATTTCTAAAGTAAGACTCATATTTGATAGCAACTAACCTTATAAATGATACTAAATTGATATTCAAGATACATATATTATTTATTAAAAATATATTAATATATATATATATATATATATATACATATATATATAAAACTAATATTATAGAAATAATTGATTCGGGTTTTTCGATAATTTTTTATGACCCACGTAATTTAATTCAAAAGAAAAGAAAATATGAATCTATAACCTTGTTCAACAATAAAATTTTATTTTAATTCAACAATTAAAATAGTAGTGTAGTTAATCAGTTATGCTAGATGAATAAATAAATAATAATAAAAATACGTGACATAACATAAAATTACAAGAAGTAATGATTGACAAATAAAAAGAAAGGAAATAGAACACAAATAATGTAAAATAAAAAATTAAGATTAAAAAGCAAAAACTAAAATAATAATTAAAAAATCGAATGATGAAAGAGGCTAAATATCCGTGCGACACCTTTTAATAGAGAGAAATTGATGAAAGATACTAAATTGATATTTTTTTCTTTTATTTTTAATTTGAGAATAATTTAAAATAAAAAGTTAGCAAATGTATAACTTGTTTATTTTATTAAAATATTTTTTTTTGTGTCTAATGAGTGTGATATGAAATGATACAAATTATTTAATAGGATAAATCAACTATTAGTAGTAATTTGTTTTCACTTTAAATACTTAAGTTATTTGTAATTTTATTTAAATGTAATATTTTATTTTATTCTTTCACTTTAAAATTGTTTTATACATAATTTTTTTAAATGTTTAAAAAATATGTATAATATTACGAAAATTATAGGTGTAAGATTTTCATAATTAGGGTTGATACTTATGAATTGTATAATTTAGTGATTTCTATAATATGTTAATGTCTATCATAACTAAAGTACTTTGAATTTTGGATGTTGCTATTGAAATATTTAAAATTTATATTTAAAAATAAATAAATATAGAGTTTAAGTTTTATTCAAACATAATAATTTATAAAATTACTTATTTAGAGCTCATATTAATAGAAAATATAAGTAGTGATTCATAAGTTGTCAAATTGGCATAGAAAAAAGGCACAAAAACTACAATATTAATTTTTTGGTACTCTCCTAGGTTGTTGTTAACTAGGTCGAATAAAATTCTTTGAAAAAAGATTACAAAAATACAATACTAAATTTATATTGTGTCTACAAAGAGATTAAATTTTTTTATCATAAAATCAAAAACTAAGTTTCATCACAATAATATATTTGCCGATCTAATTAAATTAGATTATTTTTAATCATTTGATTTGATTTGATACAATCTTACCGAGTCTTACAAGTAAATTTGAAATATAATTTAAATAGATCAGTGATTATAATGTAGCTATTTTTAATTAACTAATTATAACCGATTTAAATAAAATTTTACTGCGTTTAAACTTAAGTATTATCTTGATCAGATATTTTGATAATTATTGACTCTCAAACATTATCTATTGGAATAGTACTTTTATGGTCTATTATTAAATTGAATTAACTAATAAATACTACAAATGTAATTATTGTTAGTTGAACAAGGATTAATAACTGAACATATAATTATAAAAGTGTATCTATACAATATTTTATATCTAAATAAATGAAAAATTAAATTTAATTACTTTTAATCAACTAATTATATTAATTTTAAACAAATTAATTTCACTAAGTGTTACGTTATGTTTGTTCGATAACAATATCTTTATTGCAATGGCATCGATAGAAGTTTAGTTTTTAAAAAGAAATCTATGTAAGAAATTATAGTCAATTTTTGGATGAAAGAAAACCTCTTTATAAAGAAAAAATGAATAAATTAAATTTTATTTTTTTTGACTTAATTATCAATTAGAAGATTTAACTAGTATGAATTATTATTGATTTGATACCAATAATGAATATATATATATATATATATATATATATATATATATATATATATCCATGATTAAAATTAATTCATAGCCTTGTCTCACATATAGAGTATTTGAAGTGTCATTAGAGTTGTCAACAATTAGATTCAATTTTATAGCTTGTAAATTTTAAATGTAATTTTTAAAAATAAGTAATTATATTAACTTTGATTAACTAATTATATCAAATCTAAATAAAATTTTAATAAGTCTCACACAAGCTTATCCTAATCAAGTGCTATGAGAATTAGAATTTATTATGTGTCTCAAATCAATTTCATAAAATCGCTATTATAGCTATTATATGTCCTTTAATTTGTCATTCTCTAATAGTACACAAAAATTGTGGTCAAATAATTTTGTGTTCTAAATTTTAAAGATAGAATATTTTTATTTCACAAATAAATCAATTTTTAAAGTTAAATGACGTTTATGTTTGAATTTTTTTATGTGATAGAATTAACGTTATGTAATAGCAGATAAATTTTACCTATTTTTTATTTTAGTTATTCAATTTTTCAATTCTTTTTAATTTTCACCTACAACATGCCTAGTGTGAGTGAAAAAAATTATTTTTTACATGATAAAATTTAATTTAGCAATAGTAACCTCAGCTAGTAGCCATAATAAATTATTTCAAACAAAATATTATAATTAATCAATATTTCTACTTCGGGTTATTAAGAAATGTGAAAACAATTAAATGTGGACATAGTTCATTTTTATTTAGAGTACTAAGAAATTATGACAATGGTTAGCTTAATAGCTATAATGAGTGATTAGTTTGGGTTGATGTTAGGGTAATAGTGAGATTGACGAGGATTTCACGCATCGTATTGGGGCAGGGTGGTTGAAGTGGAGGCTCGATTCGGGAGTCCTTTGTGATAAGAAGGTGTCCTTGAAGCTTAAAGAAAAGTTTTACAGAGTGGTAGTCCAGACGGCTATGCTGTATGGAGCGAAGTGTTGGCCAGTTAAGAACTCCCACATCCAAAAGGTAAAGGTGGCAGAGATGCAAATATTACGATGGATGTGTGGACATACCAGGAAAGATAGGGTGATTAATGAGATTATTTGGGAGAAGGTGGGAGTTGCCTCGGTGGAGAATAAGTTGCGAGAAGTGAGGCTACGTTGATTTGGGCATGTGATGAGGAGGGGACCTGATGCTCTAGTGCGGAGGTGTAAGACTCTAGCTATGGATGGTTTTAGGCGGGCTAGAGGTAGACCAAAGAAATATTGGAGGGAGGTAATTAGGCATGATATGGAGCAATTACAACTTACAGAGGACATAACCCTTGATAGGAAGGTGTGAAGAATGCGGATTAGGGTAGAGGGTTAGGGTGTGGGAGCGCGGCAGTAGTAATAGGGGAGTGCTCCTTTGGTTCTGGAGTTTCTGGTTCGTAGTGTTGGGGCTGTAGTCTTTGGGGTTAGTGGTGTTGGCTTTTTTGCATCCCGTACTAGTTTATTATGCACTTATCTTTTGTGTTTGTTATATTGTAAGTTTGTTTTGTGTACCATACTAGTTTGTATCCGCTTACTTTTTGTATTTGTTATACTGTGATTGATTCTAAGCTGGGGGTCTATCGAAAACAGCCTCTCTACTTCTCTTGAGGTAGTGGTATGGTCTGCATACACTCTACTCTCCCCAGACCCCATTAGGTGGGAATACACTGGGTATGTTGTTGTTGTTGTGTTTATTAGGGTCAATTATTATGAACTCTATGATTTTTATAATGTGTTAATATCTATCATGTCTAAAGAATTTTGAATTTAGACGATCGTTATAGAAATATTTTTTAATTATACTTTTAAACTATTTAAATATGTTGTTCGAGTTTTTTAAACATAAAAATAAAATCATGTAGTTAAAGTTCATATTAATACCAAATATAATTAATGATTCACCAGTTAATAATTATATTTTTAATTCATCAGTTAACAAATATAATAATTAAAGTACGTAGGATCGCAAGACCATAACATTAATATGTGACTTTCTTGAATTGATGTTTAACCAATATCGACTTTTTTTGAACTATATAATTTTTATTTTGCGTTGATATCTATCATGTCTAAAGTAATTTGAGCTTTGGCTATCACTATTGACATATTTTTAAACTATATTTAAAAAAAAACTATTCAAATATGTAGTTTAAATTTATATAAATATAAAAATCAATATAGTTCCTAAATTAGAAGTCATATATATTAATAAAAATATAAATAATGGTTCTTAAGTTATCAAATCGGCGTAACATAGTGACGCAAGACTACAACATAAATATATGACTCTCTCAGGTTATTGTTAATTAAAGTCGACACTTATGAACTATATACTTTTTATAACTTATCAATGTCTATCACGTCTAAAGTGTTTTAAGTTTTTATTAAAATATTTTCATATTATAGTAAAAATTGTTTAACTATGCAAACTTTTAGTTTTAAAACTCGTAAATAATTTTTATTCTTTTCTTTATGTATTTTTCTCATCATTTATATATAAATTAAGTGTAAGATTAACATAGGGTAATTTTGTTTTCCAACTAAGACAATTTTTATTCTAAATTTTTAAATGTTATGTTGACTTCTTTCCACTCTACTTCTAAAAATAGATAGAAAAGATTTGAAATGAAAAAAAAATCATTTGAATTATCATGAGAAAAATTATATCATAATTAAAATTGTACAACTGAGTTCATATAAAAATAATTAACTTTTTGTGTTGAAAATTTCGATAATTGCTTATTTTATGTAATACTAAACTATGAATCAGATTTCAACAAAAATAAAAAACTAAAAGT